>NW_020799128.1:3870712-3884994 GCF_003259725.1 Athene cunicularia | reverse complement strand
CCCCACCCCCGTTTTTAAGATACAGTGGTCACAGGCCAGAGAGGGAAAGAGACAGAGCTTTTCAGGGCAAAGCTTGGGATCCCAAGAGTTGCTTGATTCCTCAAATAGAGTTATTTTTTAATTAAGCTGTATAGCTAGTTACCATGGAGTTAGCTACCATATCTTCCCTTCCACCTTTATTTGGATGGTTTGATGACGTGTCTTTACAAAGTTTTGAACTTTAGCAGTGATTTTGGTTTAGTTAAGATGTTACAGCTTTGTAGCTGGACATTTTTATATTAGTTTTAGCCTAAGTAGGGAAAGCTAGAGCAATGTAACTTGTTTAAAGTAATATAAACCCATATTGAGAAGTTAGACAGTAACTTGGGGGCAAAAAGAAGTACAACTGCTGTGGGCAGCTTCAGATGTCCTACATCTATTCTTCATCAATATTCTAGATGATTGCTTTTCTAATAGTCTTGTGAATGCAACCACTGTGACATAGTAGCAAAGAAGAGCCAGAAGAAATAGGTTAAGTGGCAGTCAAAAAAGGAGTGAAGCATGTGTATCTCCTCCTGCCTCAAGCAGAAATCAAGTATGTTTTGCTCTCCATGTTGACCTGCTTAATGGAGATTTTAATAGTAGAAGCTGCTAAAATCTGTCTTGCTGAGTTTTTAAATTTAGTCCCTTTTCACAGCACAATGCCTCTGTTAATTTAACAAGCTGAGAGGTATTTATAGCTCTGACTTAAAAGTTTATAAATTGTTATTGCTTTTGTTCAATTTTTCATTTAAACCAGTTGCAAGGCTTGGGAATATCTCATGAAGAATGATTTCAATCTGGCCACGCCGCACATCTGTAACCAGAGCTAGTAAAATGCGAGACTGCTACCTTGCTAAAAATAAGGGGAGAGGTGTTGACTTGCGGAAACAAGACTCTACAACCGTGGAGTTGTAAAGGAGGTAGGTTTATTCAGCGCTGGACGCATGGGTGATCGCTCCTCCACAAGCACGCGCACCCTTTGCAGCTCTCGTCCTGCTTATATATTACAAAATAATGCGTATTCATAGAATGCTTATACATATACATAATATATCCCTGCCTCCCCTTGCTTCTCATGGTAATCAGGTCTCCTCCTCCTGCGTCTGGGCGTTGAGTTCCTTTGGTGGTCGCAAATTCCTGGGCAGGGTCGTATAGATGAAGTATCTCCTCTTCCTCACCGATGAACTTTTCACGCTGTCCCTCAGCGAAGTCTCAGTTGTTCCCTGGCCCCTGGCCGACCCGCCAGGCCAGTTTGTGCTGGAATTTAGGGTAATTTATTGCTGGTACATATACTCTGAATGACCAGAGGGGGCCTCTGTTCAGGCCAGAAGATAGTGGCCTAGCAACACTCTCAGTATCCAGCAGGTCTATGCACACAGCCCCCAGCCTTGCACAGGCCTAAAGTTTGATCTCGCTGCATCCCCTGAACTTCCCATATCAGTGTCCTGCTGACCAGAGCCATGAGAAGAGGGATGGCCGTTCCACCCGCCCGTGTTGGTGCACGCCGCACAGATCACGTTGGGCACGCCGCCTGTGCCTCGCTGTCTGTCAGACACATCCTTCTGTACGAATACCGACCGTTAGCATTTCTCCTGGCCTCATCATATGGAAGTGAAATTGTTTTTTTCAAAGGAAGACATCCTTTCCATCCGGCAGAGAAAGAAGTTAAGATGGCAGAAGAAGAAGGGAGCAGCTTCTAAAGGTTCAGAGATCATTTAGAACCCCGACCCGCACCACAAAGGCTCCGTTTATACCTCTGAAAAGCCATCCCCACCAGCTTGAATGATGGCACTCTGAGGGCTACAGCTGAGCTGAGGAAAGCAAGAAAAACCCCAAAGGAGTGCTAGCCCTCAGGCAATGTTAAGTAGGTAACATTCTTACAGAAAACAGGAGAGTAAACTAATCCCTGTCTTTGAGATAAAGGGGGAGACACACCAGCTAAAGGACTTACTTTCTGGGACATCTTAACAGACACAAAAGTTCCAATTGACAAAACAAACAGGTAAAAGGCTGAATTTACAACCTGGAGAGGAACCAAAGGGCCAAAGAGAATGCACAGGAAGCCAAGTTGAAAAATTCATGAAGAGGAAGGAGACATCTGGACTTTGCTTCACAGCGGGACACTGCAAGAGGACACATAACTTCTCTTCTTGAATAATTCTAAGAATCTATTCCCCGAACTAATTGTAATAACCCAGCCCTTCCAAATTAATATGTATGTTTTGTTGTAATAAATATCTGGCTACTTGCCAGAGACAGTGTGCAAGCTTTGTGGAGAGATCCCCTTGCACCCCGGCCAGAATAAACATGCCTGCTTTAAAATTCTTTCCAAGTTGTAGAGTTTGTTTCCGCGCCTCACAGCCTAGTTCCCCTTTTCTTGTGACATCTACCGATCTGGATTGAACAGACCCCACTGTATCTCAGAGAGGAAAATGAAGCCTCCAGGCGTGGTGCCCCGGCCCGCTGCAGGTGGTGGGGAGGGATGGCTGAGCTGTGCCCGCCTGGTTGGATGTGCAGGGGGGGGTGCAGAACAGATACGTTCATGAGACATGTGGGAACTTCAAAAATGTGCACTTCCTCCCTCATGGTTTCCCATGACAGTGTCTGTTATAATCAAAGCCAATTTTTATAAAAATAGATATATAGTTTGATTTGGGTTCAATCGATTTAGGGTGGGAAGCGATAGGCAAAGCAGCACTGGGTGCATGGAGAGCCACAACTCTCCCACACGCACAACAAGTTCAAAAAACAGCGGGTTTTTTATACTTCTGTGCCACCGTCTTTAACCAAGCCTCTCTCGTCAGATGACTGTCCTGCTCTTTCTCCATTGGGTCCTTTGAGATGCTTGGGTCTTTGTCCTCCTCCTATGGGGTCTTTTGAAAGTCTCGAAGCCTTGGTCTCCTGGCGCGCTTTTCTCCTGTTAGATCTTTAAAAGCCTCATGATTCCATCTTTCGGCCGCTTTTCTTCAAGCAGCAGTTATAGATTATCTCTAGGGGGGGGGTCCGAGAAGCGGTGACATATTATCTCTAGGCGAGAAGCGATGGCATACCAGCTCTAGGTGGGGTTTCTGAGAAGCGATTACATTTTTTCAAGCGAACAGGACACTTAATATTTTATCCATAGATATTCAAACATTCATCGTAATTATAATATAGGTTATAGTGATCACAAATCATTTCAGATCCACACAGGATACCATATTCTATTTTTATAATATTTCATTTACAAATCATTCAAGCGTAACGTACCCGCCTTGCTTAACTTAGCAAATTGGTTACAATAGTTTATTACAGTGTCCCAAACCCGTAACCTATACACTTGTACAGCACTTGAGCAATGTGGAAAATACTGAGCTCATCTTCTGCCCACTACAGGATTCACAGATGCTCAGACGCTCAAATCCTAACTGCTGTGAGCCTTCAATATTGCTACCATTAGCATGGAGCCTGCACCCCAAGAGATGAGAGAGGTTGATGAAAAGGTGCTAATCCTTCCAGTTTCTTGGGACTTCAGCCCCATGTGGGACCAGTCCCAGAGGAACTGCACAACTCTCTTAGAACACTGGGACATAAGTAGCCTTCATGCTCTTAATTTCCAGCAAAGAATGTCAATATTGGGTGGGTGCATTTGCCTGAACCGACACTGAGACAGATTAAGATCCCTCCACATCACTTTTTCCCTTGATTCTTTGGCAAAACAGCAATGGATCCATTCATGGAAATGGAGAAACAGCTTTTGTTTTAAGCAAAAGCTGACACTGCTAGCTAGAGCAGATATATAAAAGCAGATCCTAAATCAGTCTACATAGTTAATTTGGGACTTTTTAGCTTTTAAATATTCCCAGAATCATAAGGATGCCAAGAGCTGATCAGAGAAGATTCATGTCTCCTTTAATATAACAGTATTTATGTTAGTGCACATCCTGATAATTACTCAGTCAGAGTTTCAGACTGTCAGAAATACCTTGAGAATTCCCCTATGGGTGATTCTGTGAAGGAAGAGGAGAAAGTGAATATTAAACATACTGTAGTCAATATTTTTTTATCATACCAGCATTGCTACAGAACCTGATCCAATTTGTGATTTAGCAGTGCTGAATCTTTCCATCTCAGCTACAGCAATCTGTGCCTATTGCTGCCTAACTCTAAAAACATGAAACCGGTTCTCACATTCTAGCATAGAAGATGCACTTTTCATTTCATGCAGTGAGGGAGACTACAGCTCCATCAGAGATTTAGCTGGCCTCAAAGCTCATTTGGAGCTAAAAGCCCTATGAGAAATCCATAATGAGAAAGATCTGATAGTTTAATGCATTCCTGCAAAGAACTGTAATTTGCTAGGAAATGGATAGGATAATATCATTCCTGAGATCAACTGGAGGTCGGTGTGTTAAATTTCAGCTGTAAGTGTTGGTACAGAGGGATTCAATTAGCAATGGGTGACACAGTTCAGAGACAGTCACAGACTATGTGACACCTCTAGGGAAACTCGGGTCAATTCTTAATCAAAACAACATTCAGTTGAGTTTATTTTTCATTTTTGATTCCTGCTTCTGGTCAAAATGCCTCAGTTCAGTGTTGCATCTTGGTAACATTTGGATATGTACCCAAAACAAACCTACAAATGTATTTATTACAGAAAGTTTCGAAGCACTCAAACAATATCCCATGGTACAAAGCACTGTGAAACGGTACTTGAAACACAGAACTTACAATCTAAATAGACAAGACAGGAAAACAGTGTTACCAGGTGGAGAATTAAGTGAGCAGTTACCAGGTTTTCAGTAATTCAGTTCTCATTTAGACAACTAAGCAAGTTAAGTTTCTCCATATCCTTTCTTTCTCTCAGCCATTTAAAACCAGAGGATTTACATTCATCTAGCTAATATCTTCCTCTCTACCTGGCCTGAGAGCAGCTTTTGGAGAACTGTCAGAAAAGACTGTTTACCTTGTTCCTCCACTGTCACTCTCCCTCCTTCAGTTCAGTGAAGTTCCCAACAGTAAGAGCAGCACTTTCAGTTCTGTGTAGTCGTGTACTACACATTTGCTAAGGCAACAACCTACAAGACAGGAAACGTATCAACAGCTTTTGCTGATTAGACTGTCCAAGGAAAACTGTAGGAAAACTTGAGCAACTGATTGATCAGACATCAATCTTGGTCTCACTGTATTTCTAAGAGAGGAAAAAGGATGATGAGAAAATCACTCTAGGGACAATATGTGGTTATGGCTCATGGCTGGGTGACTCAGTGCTGTTGAAACCAGAATATACAAGAAATGACTCAATGAGCTCTTTTATTATTTGCTCTGCAGAAATAAAGCACCTTTCTAATACAGAGACTGTGTAGACAAGGCTCATGTTATTAATTGTAATATGAGTTTTCTGCAAGCGAGGTATCATTAGTATGCCAACCCTTTTTAGCTCTAGACCTCAACGTATTCAGGAAGGGCAGTCTGTCACTGGGACCCCAGTATTGAAATGCAATAACAAGGGTACCAGAAAATTGAGTCATCCGAGGTAAGGAAATAACCAGATCTGTAGAACCAAAAGGAGATGACTCCTAGGTGCACATTCAACCAAATACCAGTAATTTCACTGATTTGAAATAATGACCACAGATACTACCTGGTATTGTAAATTCAGAGAAGTGCCAAACAATTTTAAGGCAAGATCGACTAGGAAATGAGACACAGAGAGGAGAACTATCATTACCTTCTAAGGATACTAATGCTGCTGTGGGATTTATAGGCCAACTAAATCTAGAAAGACCAGAACTAGTGAATTAAAGGGAAAGTGTTGAAATACATCAAACTGATCACCTTGGAGCTAATAAGAAAACAGTGTAGAACAAATCCACTGCACGAAGATGGTGAGAGGGGTAGAGAGCTGAACCTCAGAAAAATTTGTAAAGCCAGAGGTGGGGTTAATGCATTTTTAGGATTAACACAGCTGTAACATAACACTGCAAAGAGAGCGCTGGTCACAAATTGCCACAAGGGAAGGAGATGACAATGAAGAGTCTGTATGGACTGACTGAATAATAGTACCATAGCATCTGCTATACAATATGGTTTGAACTTTGCAAAGCCCTGCTGTATAACTCACTTGTCATTTGCGCTGAGGAACAGACAACAGTTCTGGCAGGAGTCCTCAACACCAGGCCTATTTATTTTTTTCCAAAGAGAAGTTTCTAAACCAGAGTTTCTCAGTGAGACTGTTTCAACAAATAGATCAACCTCCATTTAAATGAAAAAAAAAAAAAGAAAAAAAAAAGAGAAGTATAGTAGAATCTAGTGAAGGTTCCCATAAACAAAGAAAATGTTCAAAATGAGAACTGTGGCAGCTTCAGGCAGCTTATAGCACAAAATTATTTACAAAGCAATGGAGAAACATTACGCTGCAAGGGACCAACCAGGCCATCAAGTCCAAGCTTTCATCATGCAACAGTAACAGCAGTGACACCAGCTGTTAAAGAGCTCACCTGAAGACGCTTTTCCTCCTCTCCAGTAATATTCCAAGACTGTTCTGACAACACAGAATAAGGTAGAGAGGGCTGCTGCCTGCCTTCCCATCCGAGTTTGCAAGTGAATTCAGCATCTATTTGAAAAAACTCTGACCAGGGTACCAAAGTGGTTACTAAGCTCATCTGTACACTTGATCCTTTTTTTTTTTGGGTGTGGACCAGATGGGAATCTCTCAGAAGTTTTTTGGTAAAGGCAAGTTTTCCCAAATCTCTTCAGTAATCTAATTTGATCCAGTGCTGTCAACAGCATTATTGCTAAGAAGTGAAGTGACTGTTGCTGCCTTTTCAAACTGGAAATTTAGCAGTTGTGCTAGTAGTCTGATTTGGACCAGGATATTATTGTACTTTGACTGTACAAAGAGATACTCTATGCCTCAAAAAGTCTGTTTCATTACTTGTTTTCCTTCTCTAATCTTTCTTCTTCCTTAGCTTTTATTGAGCTCATTTAAGAAATGTCAGTTTTAGAGGGATGGTAGAAATTGAGACACAAATTTACAACAGCAGCGTTTATTTCCTCCTTTCACAGGACATGTACGCTCTTGGCCACTCAGCCTGCTCGGAAACGCAGCCGTGGAGTCAGAAGCTGAAGTCAGAACTGCCATCTGTTCTGGCAGCGCACAAGTGACTCCTTCACCTGAAGCCAGCGCACAAGTAATAGAAAAAGATGGATGGACATACAGCAGGGAGCAGACGCAAAAGGCCCCGAGTACACTGCATGAAGCCTCAGAAGAAGAATGCCACCAACATCCCTGCAAAGTACGCTCACAACGAACAAACGCAACAGAAAAATAAGCAAAGACAAATTTTTTATAAGAGATGATCCAGCTATACAGTATTTACTGATTCATTCTACCTTCATCGGTAACTTGCTACATGCATAAACAGAAATCCCTACGAACACACATGCAGGCTGCAGTTAAGGAGATGAGGACTCTACTGTGTAAATCAAGGCACAGTTTGTTCCCCACCAAACAGATCAAGTTTTAGGGCCCCAGCAAGTCAATACCAAGGTTTGAGGGAGGGAGACAGACTTAACCGAAGTACTGAGTAAATGAATCGTTAGTCACTAACTTTTTCTACCAAAGTACGGCAGCGGAAACTTTCGAAGCTGCACTGAGAAGCACCTGCGTGCGTAGATGTGATAAGTCAGGAGCTGCCGGTCGCCTTCTCAAGTACTAAACACATCAGGATCCATAGATGTGAAATACACACTTATCGCAGGGGATAGCCAAACTCACAAATACCACAAATTATCCCTTCTGCGATTCTCATCTCTGCTCTTTCTTTTCCTCCTTGCCAGATAACATACTTTACTGAGTTCATGTTCCTTTTTCATGCTCATTAACTTGTGCTATTTAGTTCTTGTTTGACATGAAAATGGGAAATGTTATCCATGGAACAGATTCCTTCCCTCTAATCAAATTGCTATCTGAAAATAGAGAATTATTACTGCATTGTTTCCACCTCCTGTTCAGTGTTAGCCAGACTGTGCATTCAGGCTTGAAAGCCTCTGAGTCAGTTAATTTCTGATTTCAGCTGTGCTTTGTTCCATATTTGAAGGAATACAAAAATCAGAAGATTTAAGAGTAACCTGATCCTTGGGTCAGAAACCTACCAGGATCTATTTAATCCAGACCTTGACGAAGCTGTAAAATGTTTTGGTGAACTTTTCATTTCAAAACTTCATTCATGGAACCTTGTCTGGGGCAGAACAAGTATACTTAGTGAGTTCATGAGGGTCAGAAAGGAAACTAAGAGATAAGCACCAGCTTTGGGGTTGAGAGAAACCTGCAGCTCTATATACTTTGGGGACTCCTCCCAAGCCAAGACGTGTTCTTATGTATTTTCCATTTTACCAGAGGACCTAGTTTATATATCTACAGTAAGAAATCAAAAGCATTAAGCAAATCTGATGTTAGCTCTAAGACACAAAACGAGTAAGGATCAGAGAGGCAGAGAAGCCCATGATGCTCCCTACACGGTCCCTGTACTGTGAACAGCATTTCCAAAATGAACATGATCATTTGCATCACATGAATATATAAAAATGTTACCAGAAATAGAATGTGTTTGAAGTCTATTCAAATAAATCACTAAAGCTATGTATTAGGGTAAATTAACTGAATTTCACTCTAATGTGCCTATGTGTCACCTGATAAAGTGTCCAAAGTCAGGTCTCTACACATTACAGCTTTAGTAGAAACATGCCTTTCCCCTATTTAACTACTCAAAATAGAATAAAAGTTCCAGCCTTATGTTGTTTTTCTGCAAAGAGGCAATTTTTTCCCCAGATATGTATGCTGTTTGTTCTGTATAGCTTACATTTATAATTACTTTAAAGCACTGTGGGTTTCTCTAGATACTGCTACAGTTAACAGCTTCCCCTGTGCTTCTCTTTCACTGTGCTACCACGCTCTGATCAACAGAGAATAGTCAGTAGATGTGCTTACTCAGGTATTTTGCTTTATCTCTTGTGGCCTTCACATATTTATAAAAATATGATCAGATCAAGCTCTACCTCACCGGCCTGTTTAAAAGATTTGGAGACAATCCCTGTGTTACAGCTTATCTTCTCCCTAGCATCAACAGTCAGATAGCTAAGGCACACACTGGAAACGCTGGATGCAATTCAATAGTCTCTACTGGACTGGGTTTTTGGTTTGTTGTTTTTGTTTTTTGTTTTTTTTTAAGCAACTTAAACAGCCTAAATGAGTAGCTTTATCAAAAGTATTTGGGCACTTCAACTTTGCAACTGATTTAGGGTTTAGGCATGTGGATACATTTCAGGATCAGGACTTGTTCTCGGTTCAAATGACTTGCTTTGCCTCTGACAGCTGTATCGCACAGGTACACGTCATCACCTAATTACTAGAGACCCATGACTTGCACCTCAGTCACTGCTTCATTTAAGAAAAGCAATCATCTCTTATTTAGATCTTTTCTGAACTGCCACACACAGATTCATCGAGAACTTGAGAACAAAGTGTTTTGATCATTTAAAAAATAAAATACAAGCAAAGCAAATATACTTGCAATGACATTTTTGATGTTTTATAGATTAAGAGAGTCTCTCATGAATAACAGTAATTTCTTGTGTCATCTCTTTTCTGGCTTTGAGAGTTTTCATTAACTGAATTACCACTAACTGGAAAATAATTAAACTAGCTTATAGAGCCTGGCCTTTCCATCAGCACTACTAATAATTTCAATAGCATTAAAATTCTAATTCACTGCATTATTCCTCAGCCCCACACCACCCACTTCTACTCTTAGTTTCATTACGTGCAGGAAACTGTATTCCTTAAGACAATATCAAGAGGACAAACATAGAAACTAAAAGTAACCCCCATTTTCACAGAAGAGAGAAAATATACTTTTCTACTTAACTGCCCAGCACCATTCACCACTAATCTGTGTATCTGAACTCATCATTCAGGTTCCCTGTTCAGCTCCACACAAAGCCTTCTGTGAGGAAGGCAAAATAAGGCGAAAAAAATTACACAAAAAAGAGAGGTTCTCCATCTGGCACAATCCCATCTCTCCTTTTGGTTGCTGCTAACTGTTCTATTCACTGGCAACAAACTCAGCTTAAACTTTGTTAGTCATATCAGAAGTTTAGCAGAGGTCTTCTAATCTTTTATTTTCATGTGACTTGAATGAAACTGAGTCTTACCTCCTGAAAAGAACAGTCGGGGGGGGCGGGGAATCAATAGTCCTGCTGGCACTAATACCTATATGACTTTCAGAAATAGAACAAGCATCTGGCTCAATTTGTCTTCATTCTTTCTGATCACAGAAGATAAGTGATGCAACACCAGTTTTTGTTCAGGCCAAATGGGTCATAATTATCTTCTAACACTTCATTTCTACTTAAGACAACACGCAATTTCTTGTTAGCAGCCAGGACAGTGTTCCAGTCCTTGGTTTACTGAAAAATGGGTGGAAGGTCAAAGTACTAAATATCTTCTGTTCTTAAACCTTATGTTGAAATACAGACATATTTTATATCTATGGATCAGCAAGTATCCACCATATTCTGAAACAGAGTAAGAAAGGCTTAGTGGCAAGCGCAGTTCAAGTTTCTGGGATGGCTGAAGTAGACATTGCATTGTTTACTCTAGTTAGGAACTCATTTCCATATGTAATATCCAAAGGCCTGAATCTAACCATCCCTGCCTCGTTAGTGAGTGCTGTTGTTCAAGCAGGAGTAATTTCACAGCTGCCCAAAAGATCCGGACACATGAGCATGAACGAGAAGCCCTACAATGCTGACAACTTTGTCTATTAAGGATTCTGCGTGTTCTCAGCAACATTTGACATTTTAGACAAGCTGCCTGCTTTTTGCCTTTTCTTGAAAAGAATCTGAATGCACTGCTAAGTTATATCTCTGCCCTTCACACCAAAGCTACATTTCACTAGCAGAACTACTGGCCATTAAAAAAAACCCAAAACAACAAAACAAAAAACCCCCACCCTAACAAAACCCCACAAATTCTGACCATATCTCCATCAGATTTACTACTTCATGGCTTGTGATGCAATAGACAGCAATGGAGAGATAAAAAGCAACAAGCAACTGTTTCTGTCAGTGATTCTTGCAGGAAAGACTTGTGTTTAGATCTAAACCAACCAATGAGACAGTAGAAGCATATGAATTAATTGAATCCCTTGCAATTAAAGCAAATAAGAGTCCCACAGATTGACTGGGCTCTTACCATTATAGCTGTGGCCAATCTAAGCGCACCAAGGGAAAGTTGCCTTAGGGGAAAGTATACCCACACTCCCCCCCTCAGTGAGACTGCCACCGTTTTGGCTTGGTTCTGCTGCACACAGTTCATTACATAATTTAGTTTCCTAAATTAGCTGCAAACATATTATAACACCTAGGAGAAAGCTGGTTCACTAGCAGAACTACCTCCCATTTGAAAAAAACAGATGTTGTAATCAGACTACATCTATCCCAGGAGCAGATTTTCTGCTCTAAGACTAGACCCTTACCTATTCCAGGGATAACTCGCAGTGCGGCAGACTAACAGCACAATAAATTAGTATTGTTCCCTGAGGTCTCTTCATCGGACAGGATCGAAAAACTAACAAAACTAAAAGTAAACATTGGCTGTTCCATTTAAATTTCACAAAAGGGCAGATGAAGAAAAGGCTGCTAGAAGAGGAACAGTTTGCTACTTCAGAACAGGTTTATGGAATTTAGTACATCTCATGAGTATTGTTCCAGAAGGTAAGTATGAGTAAAATGGGTAAAAATGGGTAAAATGAGCAGGTTGGATAGAAGTCACAGATGAAGTTTTTACTTCTGGTTCTACTAAAATCTGATGTCAGCTGACAGCCATTGGTGAGCACAGATATGTCGTAACTATGAAGACAACGTTACACAAGACTATTAATGAAGAATTTTACTTAAAGTTGCTTCAGATTTCAGTTGCTCTATAACACTTGGTGCGTAAAGGGAGGTTAAGATGGAATAAATGTCATCATGAAAAGACTGATGACATGGCATCAGGGTTTTAATGAAAAACTTAAATGGAATCATTTCATTAAACACCAAGACACAGACCTTTAAAATTTTTGACCCTCAGAACCAAGAAAAGTGACAGTTCTCTTGAACATTTTACTTTCATTTCCACTGTTTGGTTCTACTAAAGGCTGACGGGGAGAGAAAGACTCAAGCTAAATCACTTACTCTGATTTCTCACTATCTCGATACTCTACACGCAAAGAAAGGAGGCACATCTCCCCCTGGGGCAGAGTTAGTGATTTCAGGCTTTATCAGAAGGGGACAGCTTTAATTCTGTATTTCTTTATGTCTACAAGGTTCTTTTAATTAACTTTTAGGTTACTCAGCTTACTGAGTATTACGTAGTCTTTGCAAGATATGGATTAACCATTTCCTTATCGCTAGGAACCATATTTTACTAGTCAAACATCTGTTCCAAGGAATACACACACCTGAGACCATGCAGAAGCAACCTTAGCACATGATGGAAACCTGCAAGTCCTGTATGAGTTTTACAACCTGAAGATGCAGGGAAAAAAAAAAAGCCAGGTACTTCGTATGCCTCTGAATGCAGTGCTTAATCCAAGTAATCCAAGAACAATCTTGTTGGCAATCTAATTGTGTTTTCTAAGGAGAGTGCAATAACAGTTTGTTTACATATAATTGGATCCCTTTACATGTTTGTATTGTGCTTCTTTCTGAAACCTTTCAAAATTGAAAGGTCTCCTGTAATATTTGTCTTGGCTTTTCACTCTAACCTGAGGGACTGCACATTACTTTGCACATAATAGCCCAGACAAATATGAATTTTGTATTAGTACTGATCAGAAAGTACAGCTATCCCTTGAGGACCAGCAACCACGACACAGAAGAAAAAATTGAGGAAATTGCACTGATTTTTAAATTGCTTTTTATTTTTTTTATTTGTTTTTCTTAGGAAGCTCTTACTGTCTAGATGAGCTTCTGTTGTAATTCAGTGGGGAAAACGAGGGAAGAGAGACTTTACATTTAAGACAGTTTTTAAAGTTATCACTACTTTTTCACAGATATTGTTTATTTGCATCTGCACAGTAAAGTGTTGGATTAATAGACAGATTTCAGAGTGTGCATCCCTCACTGATATTATTCATAGCTCTTCAATGGAAACACTTCATTTGCCTCTTACACTCCCTTAAGGGTTTCCAAAGGACTACACTGAAATAGAAGATCAGAAGTTTCTTGAGACTGGAGAGAAAGCACACCCGTACTCTTTCATAGAAATGACGGAGTTCTTTGTGCAGACAACAGCTAATGTCACATTCATTCCAAAAAACTCTTGTTCACTGACTGGTTTTCCTCCTAATCTTGTGGCCGATTTTCAACTCCAACTTCCCCTGCACTCTAGTACCCAACTTTGACACCAAATGTTATTGCCTAGGGGTGAATTGGACTATGAGTTTAAGGATGTAGGATTTTGCCAAGCTACAACAACAGGGCATTATGCCGACTCCAGCCACGGCTGCTACCTGATGCTTGAGAAGGAATTAGACCTCCATCAAGCCAAAGCAATTGTGCAGTGATTTGCAGCAGGGGAACTCCTCCTTGACACCACCACCCCTCCCCAAGCGCTCAGTTTGCACAAGTGTAGGCACCAGAACAAACTTCTAGAACTCTGCGTGAGATCTCATTATCCAGAACTCTCACCCTACCAGGATGAAGTTCAACAGTGCCAAGTGTGAGGGGGTTGGGGCAGTCCCAAGCACAAATCCAGGCTGGGTGAGGAGTGGCTGGAGAGCAGCCCCAGGGAGAAGGACTTGGTGGTGTTATGGGATGGAAAACTGCCTGTGAGCCAGCAACGTGCACTTGCAGCCCAGAAAGCCAACAGGACCCAGGGCTACACCCAGAGCAGGGTGGGCACAGGGCGAGGGGGGGGGGGAATTGTCCCCCTCTGGTCCGCTCTCATGAGCCCCCCCTGCAGTGCTGGGTCCAACTCTGGGGGCACCAACAGCAGAAGGACACGGACTTGCTCGAGCGGGGCCAGAGGAGGCCACAAGGATGCTGGGGGGATGGAGCCCCCCCTGTGAGGACAGGCTGAGAGAGTTGGGGGGTTCAGCTGGAGAAGAGAAGGCTATGGGGAGACCTTAGAGAGGCCCCCCAGGGCTGCAGGAAAGGGGGGGGGGGAAAACTCGTCATCGGGGGGAGGGATAGGATGAGGGGTGATGGTTTTAAACTGACAGAGGGGAGAT
>NW_020799128.1:3844986-3870662 GCF_003259725.1 Athene cunicularia | reverse complement strand
GCTGGAGAAGAGAAGGCTATGGGGAGACCTTGGAGAGGCCCCCCAGGGCTGCAGGAAAGGGGGGGGGGGGGAACTCGTCATCGGGGGGAGGGATAGGATGAGGCGGAACGGGGTTAAACTGACAGAGGGGAGATTTAGATCACTTCTAAGGCAGAAATTCTCCCCTGTGAGGGGGGTGAGGCCCTGGCACAGGCTGCCCAGAGAAGCTGTGGCTGCCCCCTCCCTTGAAGGGTTCAAGGCCGGGTTGGACAGGGCTTTGGGCAACCTGGGCTAGTGGAAGGTGGCCCTGCCCGGGGCAGGGGGGTGGGACTGGATGAGCTTTAAGGTTCCTTCCAACCCAAACCAATCTGTGATTTGGTGCTTACCTATTTCTCATGTACCCAGAGAGCATGGTGACAAGTTCTGCACTGGAAGAGAGCAGTCAACATTTCCTCCCTTGTCACAGTACCTTTTAAGTATGCATATCTGCTTGTGCAGTAAGATATCAAATGGACACAGAAGTCAAAGGAAAGCATTATCAGGTGAGGTGCATTTGAGACAGGAAGAACACTTCTGCTTAAAAGCCTACTGACACAGTTGAATCTCATAATTCTGGATTGCAGTAAAATAGTCTTCCCTAGACTGTACTTTGGAGAAATCCTGATGTATATGAACAACCTGAAATTTGCAGTACCAGTTCAATCCAGCCATTCTACACAAGAATCTTTTATGCTTGCTCTCTTAGAAAACAAAAGATGCAGTCTTCATTGCTATTTCTGACAATTCCAGCCTGACACTTGTAAAGCTATTCAAACCAAGCACACAAGATTTGTCAGAACAAGGCTGACATTTTAAATGAAGAATAATGATAAAATGTCTAAAAGTGTGCTGCAGAAATACTCTCACCGATAGTACTGCAATTTGAATACACCAGCAAAATGTTATCGTGTAAAAATCAAACCAAAAATTCTTTCATGTAGCTAAACATGGAGTTAAATTATGTAAAAGCTGCAAGTACTCCGATGCAAAAGGGGGAATTCACAAGTTCTTGTTTTGTGGTTTAATCTATATGGACATTTTACATTAAGAACTACACTTGTTTCACTTCTACTCTTGCCATAAGTATAGCTATTTCATGAACAAACAGTAGATGGAAAGTAAGGATTCCTCATAGCCAAAGGCAAGTAGCTTCCATTCTGTTGAGCTAATTTATATGAATCCTCCTTAAGCATTTAGATGTGTGCGGTGCTATGATTGCACTGACAATGGTGACATTTTATATAGCTAAAGATCATGAAAGAGCTATACCATGTGGACCGGCCAACTGAGCATATACAGCGAGTTTTGCTATCCTCTCTATTTGTAGGGCAGTACAGTGGAATCCTGTTGTCATTTTACAGTGAAGCCTGGATCTTTAACAGTCACATTGGTCTGTTTCAGTGAGAATTTAAGAGATTTTAATCTGCTTCCCTCATCTTCCTTCCCAGCGTAAGCTAAGCATGCCTAAAGCTCTAACATGGAGCCATATTAAGAAGTTTTAATCAAAGCTTCAACCACCCTGGATGCAAAGAACTTTTGTGAGCATATTTTAAATAACCAATGCGCAAGTTGAAGACACACTACTGAACCATTTCAGAAGCAAAAATGTATTGGAAGGCTCCAAAGAGAGACTCACTTCTCAGGACAAGTAAGGCATGAGCGGGAAGATCTAAGTGTGCACACATGCTTTATACTCTTCTGAATTCTCAGGGCAGATATGCCCCTTCTAGGGCTGCTCTATTGCATGAGGGCAGATCAAACCGAGCACTGTATCCCTCATTTGTTTTCTCACTCACTAATCCATAATTAAAAATTAAATCATTAAGTACAAGAAAACCATGAAGTTCTTTAAACAAGTATAGTAAAGAGTCAGATAAATACGATGGACCGTTATTACCGAATGAGGTTGCTGTGTTTCCATGGTGCTAACTTGCTTCCTGTAAAGTCTGTAGTGCCTGATAACTTGCACCCATCTAAGGTCTGTTAAACAGATCAAACTCTATCCCACAGTCCAGTAAGAGCAGCATGTAAAAATGCCTATTTTTCCACGGCGATAAAGTTCACCCTCTCTTGCGGTTTGAAGGTAATTTAGCACAGAGCAAGCCCACAGAACAGCAAGCTGAAGCAGCAGAGCAGCGGTGGTGTCAGCCAGCAGATGGTACTGCAGGCCCTGGCAGAGCTCGTGCTCTCAGCATCCCTTCTCCCAGGGTCCCCACGTCAGGGGACAGGCACCTCCTTACTCCATGGAGCCCGCTGCAGGGAAGGCAACTTCTCAGGTAGCCAAAGGCTTGTCTGTGAATAATCTCGACTAGCAACGCGTACTAGAAAGCATCACCTGCGGTCCCACCCTCAGCGCACAGCACCGTTTCCTCCTTCCCACGCCTGCCAGCTCCTTTGCTCTCCCCCACTAGTTGTTTTGCTCAAGGACAAGCAGCTGTTTCTCCAACAGTACAGAACCCAGCCCTGGGCAGGGTATCAGAATAAAGCACTGGTGTCATTTGCATCCCTCTCGAACTCTATTTTCGTTATTGCAGGCTCTTCTTTTCCCAGCTGCCTGCCTAGGGAACCCAGGCCCTGTCTGTAGGGCAAGTTTCTCCAAGTCACCTTCGGTTACCTGGGCTGCAATATTACCTCTACGCTTTTTACCCACGCAGAACAAGACACCAAAAGTAGCAAATTCTCACCAGCTAAGGTAAGTTGCACATCCTTGCATTTTCTAGGGGCCATAGGCAAGTGATGAATCGAGCTCAGGGAAGCAGTATAACCTGCAAAAAAGCTTAACTGCATGGTATGGATGATTTGCTTGCTTCAGGGGATTGTGGGCTCTTTTAGGACATGCAGATGTCTCTGGAGGTCCACAAAGCTAAGAAAGATGCTTTTTTTAGTACCTCAGTCATTCCTGGATTCTGATTTCCTACATGTGCCCTCCACTACTCCCCCCAAGATAAACTGGATTGCTTATGGAACATGAAGATTTTTGTTTAACAAGATAGGTGATGACCCACTTTAGAACTGCATGATTGGCAACTGAAGGGGAAAAGTGTGATTTAATGACTAGTCTCTCTGGGGAAGTTTTTAAATAGTTGAGCTGGTTCTAATATGACAGCACGTAGTAGATTTTGTTTTCTTTTCTCATTTTGAAACTAAGTTTGCAGGTCCATGAGGCATCATTTGGAACAGCTACTGGAATCTTTACGAGAATAACTGTCCCTCCTGGGGACCCATTCCCCATTCCGTTGGGAATGTACATACCATACCCTAACTGAGCAACAATCCACTCTTACTTAATGACTAACACTGTTTCCCCTAATTGACTGAGCTAATTGGGAGAGTCAGGATACCTTGGGTTTAGACCTGTCTGTACCACCAATTCTCTGACAAGTTAGTCAGTTCTGCTGATGTTTTCAGAAGGCACTGAGGTGGGATCTTACAGATTACGAGGTGCCACAGTCCCTGTTGGAGTCAGGAGTGGAGAAGCTCTTTGGAAAACTGTAGGGTTGGGCTTGCAGAACTTGAATTCCATTTCTCCATCCTTCAATTCATCATCTGTAGATTGCCAATAACTTACTAGTTCCTCAGAATGTCAAAGACCAAAGAATTTCAGTAGATGACGACCAAATAAGATGATTAAGAATAGGTCTTATTTCTTCAAGAAGTTCTAACAAAATAATGCCACTTTCACTGTACAGTAGTAGTGTCTCTTACCTTGGTACTACATGTTCTACCATGACACGAAAAAGCTGAGAAATTGTCCCAAAGTCCTTCAACATGTAATCATCTTTTAATGTACTGGGAGCTCCTCAGCGAAGCAGGATCTCTTCCCAAGCTGAGTAAATATAAACAACACATATGTATTACAGTCTAAGCAAGTTACCCTCTCATAATTTAGCCATAACATAATTTAGATGTAGCCACAGATACCCAAGGGGAAGCTAGGAATTGCAGGTAGGTCTGAAGCCCCAGTTTATCACATTAACCACTGCATCATTCTTCCATCCTTTGGCCTCACCAAACTCCCATCAAGTTAACAGTTGTCCTTCAGACTGTTTTCTTAGGTTGCTCACATTCATAAAATTGTGCACAGAATTTAACTACATGTTTTTTTTTCTTTGTCTTCTTGTGCATTAAAGTTTTAAAGACTGAAAAATGAGCAGTGAAAAAAATTTCCTCAGTCAGCAACCTGCAATCTATTATGGCAATTAATCAAAGACATACTTTGTCAACTTCTCCTTGTTCTCTTATGCTTTATGATCATGTTGTTATTTCATCAACACAATAAAAAGGGATTAATCTTCATTGCTGGGAAAATTGTTTTCAGGACTAAGGGTAGCAGCCTTAGCTACGCTACTGATCTTGTGGTCCAAATCAATTCCTGAGAGCAGAATTAATTATTTTTAACTGGGATGCATTCATTAAGCCCTAGTGAGTGCATTTTCAAGTTCTGCACGTTATCATAATACAAATCTGTCATTCAGAGCAACATATTTGTACAGTCACTGCAGGTTCAGGAAGCGACACAAGACTTGCACACCACTGAACAGATTTGTTAGGGTGGCCGTGTATATGGCAGTGTTATACACCTACAAAAACCACATCAGTATGCTACCGCCCTGTTTCATTACTGAAAATAATAACTGCAATAATTAACCTGTGACAATGAATATTCTACAAAGCAGTAACCGTAATTTAATCTGTTACACAGTGTAACATCACAAATTGTTTTTTCTAATCTGGAGACTAATTACACAGCAGATACTTCACAGTGCAGTGACATACTCTGCCATTTTGATACCCATTATCAATAGAAGTTCATACAACTTTGTCATGAAGCTTTCAGAATTTAGGAAAGTCCAACTAGGAGAGGACATGTAGGATGTTCTGCAGCCAGAGACCACCTTGCCCGTCCTGTTTCCGCATTCCCCTGAAGTTTGCCCTAGAACATCAGCTCAGCTTAAGTTTCTGTTATCCTTATAGGCTTGGTTGATGGTTCCAGCTAGGACTTGCTGTTAAGTGTACTTAAGAACTAACAAAGTGACACCCCAAATCTTGGCTGGGCCACCTGGAGTGCGAGCTCGATGAAAACACAATATCCTGTAACTTCACAGAGCATCAGTCTGCAACACTACTAACATCTGCAACAACCTCAGTCACCTTTTACAGTTAGCTGGTGCCACAGCATCCCATTTCCGTGGCCAAAGATTCTTCTTTTATTGTAGCCACCATGTTCTCACCACAGCATTTCAGTAGGACTGTCCAGATAATTCTGTAAATGTCTGAAATATTTGGAGTTTAATTGCAGCACCTTAAATCTTTATACTGACAGTGGAACTTCAGAGCATCAAGTTCATGTGCCTTTGCTTTTCTCATTACTCAGCTTGGCCTTATCATTGGCTCATTGCCCACAAAATATTGATTAGCCACAGAATCTCTGTGGCCAGCACTGTAAAACCAGCCATAGATTTACATTCTGGAAAGAAGTTCTGACAGGGCCAGTAACACCCTGAACACCTTGTAGGTTCTTATTACCAAGTGGATAGAGGATTCATTTCACCAACTCAGTTTCAGCTTAATGTTCTTGTAGTTAAAAGGATTACCAAGAAGACTCGCTCAAGAAAAAAGTTACAGCACTAGCCTCAGGTATATGTACTAACACACAAAGGTCTTCAGTGTGTAATAATACTAGTAACACATTTAGCTCAAAACCAGATGCATAACGTGGAATTCTTCCCTGTTGGCAGAGCCAGTACTTTTTTAATCTCTTCAAATAATGGCTAGAGGTAAAATAGTCCAGATACACATGGCACTTGCTACTATAGTATTCAGCCATTCCACAGGTCACAGCTAACTTCTGCTCTCTGGTATTTTGGGAGTAATTTCAGAGGAACTTCACTAGCTGCACAAACAATTGTGCTCTGCTCTGAAGCAATGGTTAAGTGTTCACATGTCTAGAATCTGTGATCCGTGGATCAGACACTCGCATCCCCAAAAAGCCATCCAGAGCACCAGTGCTCCTGAGCCCCAGCTCAACGCCCCGTATGTATGAAAGTTTTCTGCAGGAAATGCAACAATGGGAAAACTCTGGTTTCTGGAAAACTGGTTTTTGCTTCCTAAATACAAAAATCAGAGACACAGTTTGTTCTTCACTACCCAAGGGAAAAACAGATTATTTTTCAGGTCTCTGTCAGCTGCTCTACACCCTATGCCACAACACACAGCAGCCTTACAAAGGCACTCATGTGCTGCAGTCCCCCCAGCACTGATTACAGCTCCTAATAAATACCTCCTTCAGTGGCCAGAGAAAAATTCTTTTTTCCACCAGTGTGCTTCCTGCTCCTGACACTTGTTTAAAAAGCCTGCTCACAGAATATTCACTGATGATTTATCAGCTTAATACCTGCCACAGCAGCACACAACTGCTGCCTGTTCCAATCTGGAGTTCAAGCAGTGCTAGAGCTTTGGTGGCTACAGTTTATTTCCCTGATTAGGCTGCAGACCCATCAGACACTTTTCCACTCCTACTGATTGGGGAGGGCAGATGCGGGGAAAGGAATTTCTATTTAATGGCTTTGTTACTATAGAAATTTTAGAGCTTTAGCAAAATCAAGTGAACTGCTAATTTTCTGCACCTGTCAATATCCAAGCAGCACATAAATTAAGAGGCATTTCCTCACAATTCCCGGGCAGACAAAGAAAGGGAAAACACTGATTTAAAGATAATAGTCAGATTTACTACTGATGTTTTGTATGAAACCCATCTGCCCTTGGGAACTACTTGTATCTCCTTCAGTCAACCTTTCATCACCTTTTATACCATAAGTTAATGTAGAAAAGAATAGGCATTGTGGAGTTTTACCCCAAAATTCTGGAATTAAGAAAATCATTCATGCTCAAAAGAAAAGGAAAGAAGCTATTGATTCAGATCTGGTCTTGTTTTAAGTTACCAGAGGCAGAAGGAAGCACAGAGCCAACCTGAAGAGCACGTCTAAACCCTCAGACGTCCTAATATACCCAGTCTAATGACAAAAGCAGGTCTGCTTTCCCAAAGTTATCCACATAAGGAACATGCAAAAAACTCTCTAATAATGAAACTAGACAGTACCACTAGCCTTTCCCCCAAACATTAACAGTTACAGCACTGTGTCCCACATATCTGAATCCATTACCAACTGCATTGCCACTTCAGTGCCTTCAGGCCCTCCCAAACTGACCAGTCCGTGGCACCCTATTTGACTGAAATATTTTTAAAACCACTGGTTTAAGAATTTAAGAACCAGTCCATAACTCAATTTTAACTATTCTTGGAGAAATTGCTTCTGTCTAATCACTGCCTTGTCTCTGGGTCATGTGCTCATCTCTAGCCCCTTAGAACACATCCTGTGATAAACCAGTACTGCCAGGTCAGAACCACTTGCTCTGCTTTCCTTGTGTCAGTCTTTTGAGAATTGAGTCTTCCCCTTGCACTCACTCTTAGTAGTGCATAGAAGCAGCATAGTTTATGTTAACAAATTGTCAGCATCCTAGGAGCAGCCACAAGTGCACTATCATGAGATGCATTTTCATACAGGCAAATCCATTAACAAAAATGTTTAATTAAAAAAAAAAAAAAAAAAGTTGGTGACGTTAAGCAGGAGTATCTCATGGAGGGGCTATTACAAGTCTTTTTGTTTGATTAGCTCAAGGACAACATGATAGACCTGGCAGATACTTTAACTGTATTTATCTGAAAACTCATACCCTCTGTAGCAACAGTAACCGTTCAAGTGAAAACACATAAACAAGTGTCCTAACCTGCCAGCTGAAGTTAGTTAAGTTGCAAGGAAAATTAATGGGAAAAAGCTTTGATCAGTTTGTCCCACCAAGCCTGGGAGCGAGCAGGGCATCCTGTGCTGTCTTGGTCTCTAACCGTATCCTACCAGGATGAAACAATGCACGAGCATGAGATGCTCCAAGGACACGAGCTGCAAGAGGTCCTTCCTTTCATTTTCATTAATAGTCATCCTATTCAAATGGAATGAATCTGAACTCTCCAAATAAACTTAACTCCTGCAAGAAGGAGCCCATTCTGAAAAACGGTTGGCTAGTATACAAGGATTTCGACAATTTAACTTTCACTGTCTGAATAACAAAAATTAGGCCTCTGAGTTTAAGGGGTTTCCAGAGATCATGCTCTCTCAGGATGCCTCAAGCAAGCACATGAACCAGCATAAGAGGACACTAACTGCTGAAGCTCGGTTATGGACAAAGAAGGAACTCAAATGACCAGGCTGATGGCACCACCCTCATTCATCACTGATTTAAGAACAGAGGCATCAGAAAGAAAAATTCCCTACAGCTCAATAGCTGTAATCACCTCTCATGATGTCCAGTTCCTTCAGTCCTTACACTTTCTATAAACTTTTCCAATAGCTCATGAATTAGAGAAAACATGCCTTGAGTTATAACTCCTCTGTATTAAAATAATCATAACAGATTAGTGATAAATACAAAGTAATTGATTTTTTTTTTTCATTTCCTCCCTCCCCCAACAAGCTTAACCTAATAACAATAATTATGTGAAAGTATTTCCATTGGGAAGTTTGTACATTTCTGGCAGTGAAATCAATTGTTCCGAGGACAAATTTTATCACAAAAATTAATCACTGCTATCTCCAATTACTCTATCATACAATTATCAATGTTATTCATGATGTAAAATATGCAGGAGGGCATCTCAATTACAAAATAAGACCATACAGTAACTACCAAGTCTCATGAAAGCGACGGGGGGCACATTCCCAGTGTTAGAGGACAGCGGGACGTGCACTCCGCCACGCCAAGACTTCCTGGGAAGCTGCTGCAAGTATTTCTGGACCCAATATGAAAATCACACTCTGTAAAATAAGTGTTGCCCTGTGCTGAGTTTGAAGACAACCTGCCCAAAAACTCTAACTGTTTGAGAGATGTTACCAATCCTCCCAAAGTCAGATGTCAGCCTTAACTTCTTAAAGGACGTTTTTGATTTGTCATCTGTGCTAAAGGCTACCTGCAACAATTCTGTTAGAAGTTGGATAGGAGCTCCAAACAGTCCAGCAGGGCTCACAGAAGTGCTCAGGACGCTGATTCACATACAAAATATGTATGTCTCCCGTCTCCTGCAGAAAAGACATCAGGGAAAAACACCCGAGAAGTTGGTTTCCTGCTCTTCCACAGACTTTCTGTCTCACCTCAGACAAGTCTGGGCACTGTGGTAAGGGCAACCACAGCCTAGTTTCTGTGTTGCAAAAGCTAGCACAAGGAGAGCCACAGCCAGCACAGAGAGTGCTGCAGGTTGCAAAACCCACTACGAAGCCAGGTAAATGTGATGGCAGCTGACTCTGCTGGCACAGAGTTCTGTAAAGCCGAGGCAGGCACCGCCACAAGAGGGTAAGCAGCCATCGTGGCTCCCGGGATGCAGGGAGAGGTGTCACTTGGCTCTATTCAAGCATCACCGTAATACAGCTGATAAATCTACACTGACAGTCTTTTAGGAGAGCCCTCCCATCCTTACGGAGTTTAAAGAGCTATAGCTTTTTCAGGTAAACTGTTAAAATCTAAACATGACCCAGCTGATATTTTTGCTTTAATATCGCAGCCTTTTCTTAGAATGAAAATCACCCAAGCAGCTAATATCTGGTAGTCTGGGAAAGGGTGGGTATTCTGGTGAGACAAGAGCTCATGTCCAAACACTGAGCGACCAAGCCAGGGTACCCTTGCTGCTAGAGCAGAAACTCTGTTTTACCACGCTTTACTAGTCTTTCTCCATCAATTACAACTGCTGTCACCACCCTACAGACACAGTTTGTCCAATTATTAGGCTTTTCATATTTAAAAAAATTATTGGCCTCACCACCGTCCCCTTAGTTGGGAAGAAATGAAGAAACCACTGGATGGCATCGAGGTCATTTTCTCCGAGGGGCACTGTCAGTGCTCCCCACACCTGCGAGCAGCACCACTTCACCATCGCACTGGTCCATCATTTACATTTAACCTTGAACACCTTCCCGCCTAGGCAGCTAGTCAAACCACAACTATGCTAGCACACATATCAGGCCAAATCCTCTACTTCCTTTTGTTTATAAAAGGACATTCATAAATACCTCATTCAAATTCTTAATCGCTATAAACTGCAACTGCCCAGTTGATTTATATCTGCAAAGGATGTAGTCCTTGATCTTGAGTTCCTAATTCATTTTCTTAGTAGAAGGTATAACATGAGTATTTGGTAAGAATAACAGACAATGACTGTACTGATCTTACACTGTGCCATGAGATAAATTATATTTATCATGTGGTTCGAACAATGTCACCTTCACAGTGCCCAGTAATTAATCTCCCATAACCCTTATTCCATTCTGAACCTTTGAGCAGCTCCCAAGGGATATTAATTGTTAGCATATCTGTCAGGCAAGTGCATCCCCTTTCTTTCCAAAGACTGCTCAGCTACTACAACAGGCAGCATTCTGTCTCCTCTCTGAAACCTGTAATGAGACTCTACAGCTGTAGGGCAGCGACTGCAGTTGAAGCCTGTGGAAAAGCTGACCACAAGCTTTCACACTACTGGGTGCACATAGAGCTTTGTCCTGGGCTATTAAGTTTGATTTGTGTCAGTCAAAAACTAGGACAAGATAGTGGTGCTGGAAAAAAGTCTTCTTAAAACTTACTGTACAGTCCACAGAAAAAAGTCTAGACAAAAAAATAAAATAAAAAATAAAAAATAAATCAGGATCTGGCCCAGAGGAACACAATTTTGCTAACAGCTTGGCAAGTAGTCCCATTTGTTCTAAAATCAAAGTAAACTGTAACTTGGTAAATTAAGGGAGAACTTGAGTCATGTCCCAAACTGATGTATTCTGTTTGTAATAAACTATGGTAACTAATTTGCTAAGTTAAGCAAGGAGGGTGCTGTAATAAACTACTGTAACTAATTTGCTAGGCTGGGCAAGGCGGGTAGGTACACTTGAATGATCTGTAAAAGTTGAACAATTAAATGTAGTGGGCCATTCAGGTTGGAACACTGTAACCCTGTCTCAGAAACCCCACCTAGAGCTGACATGTAACTGCTGTTTGAAGAAAAGCCTGCCAAAAGGATGAGATCATGAGGCTTTCGAAAGATCCAATAGGAGAAAAGCACGGCAGGAGACCAAGGCTTCGAGACTTTCAAAAGACCCAACAGGAGGAGGACACGCACCCCAGCAACTCAAATGACCCAATGGAAAAGGTCAGGACAACTGTCTGATGGGAGGAGATTGGTTAAAGACAATGGCACGAGAGTATAAAAAACGCTGCTTTTTGGAACTCGGGGTGCGTGTGGAAGAGCTGCAGCTCTCCATGCACCCAGTGCTGCTTTGCCTATTGCTTCCCACCCTAAATCAATTGAACCCAAATAAAATAATACACTTTTATAAAAACTGGCTTTGTCTGATTATAACATGTTGCAAACCTGCTTTTAAATGCAAGGAGAGACTTTAATGTCTACAATGGAGTCTGTTTGACTATATCCCCTTTAAACACATCTCTAGTCTTGTGCAATCCTGGAACAGAAATAAAAATTACTCTGGACTTGCTGCTGTGGTAGCTACTTTTCTGTACAAAATATCTCCCTGATACAAAGAGCTCAAGGCTCCTGAGTAGTGTGATGGATGGTACACTGTTCATCAAAATCAGCGCAAAGACAATGGAAAGGTGAACTGTCATAGGAACTATTGCACGTTGTATAGAACTAAGAGCAAGTGCTTAACTGAACTAACATGATAAAACAATATTGTGTAAAAGAGTGAAAGAAAGGGGGAGGGGGAGCAACAAGAGAGAGAAGTGTATAAAGCATGAGCAAGGATGGCCATAAATCTCCTTACTCAAGACCAGCAATGAGCCTAGACTGATAAGACACTGCAAGCTTGTAAAATCATCACATTCCAGGCGAAGGGTGAAAAGTACACTGTGAGGAGGACCTACGGCCTTCCTCCCGAAGACCACCGCCTGTGATTTGAAGACCTCAACCCGTAATTTTCAGCAGCATCTGCGCAAGCGTAAAGGACTGATGAGCTAATTACCATATGAAGCGGGAGTAGGCGGGTTTAGGTAATGTATATGTATAGATGTTTAATGAATATACAATGCTTTGTAGTATAAAATTAAGACAAAATTCCTTGAGAGATGCGGGCCGTTGTTGGAGCAGGAGACTCCCCGGCTGCCCAGCGCTGTTTTGCTTGTTGCCGCTTGCTAAATAAAGAAATTGGGAACTCTGACTCAGCCAATTTTAAGAAGTCAGTTTATAACAAGGAGAAGAGCTCAAAGATCTTCCCAACCCACCATTGACTTTCACCACACGTCTACATGAGCCAAGAGCAGGGTGACAGGAGGCAGCACAGGGCTATGCAGAGCAATCCCCTCCGCAAGGGGAAAAGGAGCTTGCTTTGGCTTTCCACTGCTCCCCACAGCACACAGCTGTCATTAAGCTAAACTGCAAACTTCCTCCTTTAAGTGATATTACTCCCTTTTGTTACACTGCCTTGGGCAGGTCACCGGGCCTCATTACACACAGCACCTCAGGTGCCCAGCTACCAGGGGTGCTGGGCTGCGGAAAGCTTTCCCACAGAGTCATTCCTTAATAACTGTTATTTAAGTAATGCTTTAGGGGCCAAAGAAAATGATGTATTTTAAATATTAAAGTTATTTAGTAGTAAGCAATAGAAATGATTGTTCTGGAACAGAAAAAACATTTCCTGAAAGAATCTGCCAGCCTTAATTACACTCCCATTGTATTTCATCTTCATGCTCCCCACACTGAGAGGGAGGGGTGGGTGGAAGATAATTACAACAAGGTGAAAATGAGTGCTCATTAAATTGCAGACTACACAAGTACTCATTCCATGTGAGAGGGCTGTAAATATGACTTTTAATGAAGTTATGACATGCTTGCCAATAAAAGTCATTTACTTCACAGTATTACAGTTAATTATACACAGCTGGAGCCATTTATTGCCCATCCCTTGTTAACTTTGCCTGGGCTCATTAACCCTTTCACAGCTCTGTGCTTATGATACCTCCCATGCAAGAAGAGCATCAAAGAGGCTGCAGGAATTTTAGGAGAAGGAGTGGGAGTTTAGATACTGTAGAGAAGCTTTGTAAAAGTGCAAGAGCTCTTGAACCTGAATTGCGCACTCAGTTCTGGGAAGTACGAATCTGTAGAAATCCGCAATAAGAGCATCAAGGTTGAAATGGAGAATGAACGAGTGCAGAAGCACCAGAAGGAACAGGGTAGCGGCAGGTGTGGATAGCACATAGGTCAAAGTCATCAGGGCTGCAGAACATCCACAAGCAACTTTGCAGAAGATGGACAAAATGTTTTATCTACAGCGCAGTGGATTGCAAACAGTTGGTTCATAGGTCTCTTTTGGCCATAAAACTACAATTTGATATCAGGTCACATCAGCACAAAGATCTGTTTTGCCATAAGAAACTTTCACATTCTCTGTATACTAATAAATTGAATTTTCTGTAAACAAAGGTGCAACAGTTCACTTTACCTTATTCACTGTGTCTTACTTGCAGGTATTCCATCCTTTTGGCAATATACTAGTTGTTATAAATGATCGCATCCAAATTTAGTCATAAACAAAATTTCCAATTTATTAAATAAATAAAGATAAGCAAAACCAGCTCTGGCCGGTTTCCCTCCTTAGGATTTATTCTCTCTCCTCACACATAGTTATACCCTTTAATACATATTCATAGCATTGCCGGGAAAAGGGTGGGTTTTGGAGATCTTTCTTGTGCATGCTCTCCTTGTCTGTTGGGTTTTTTTTTGCCCCTCTCTGGTAGTCGTGGGATGAAGTAAACACTCTTCCTCGGCCTGCCCTTTTGGTGACCCCGAACTTCGAGCATTTGTCTTACAAACAACTTCTTCTTGGGCCCGGATAGCTGTAAACAACACTTAAAAGAAACAGTTGGACCGGTCCGTTAGAACACGGAGTCAGGATGGCTTTGCAAAAAGAAGAGAGCTATTTACACCTTACATCACCCTGCCCCCTCAAACCTGCAGTTCTACAAAAAAACTTCAGTCAAAAACACATCTAAAAAGAGCAACGTTTTACACTCATTTTACACTGTGCAAAACCATATGCTGAAGTAGGTGAAAATGGACTAAAAGGTCCTAACATTCTTTTATAATAACACTAATCATGTCAACTTACTTCACACTAGTTTCCCCAGTGCTCTGTCAGAAGCACACAGCACCCACAAGAGGGGGCAGGATTTTGCACAGCATGGCAGCGCAGACTTCTAAACACTCCTTTAAATCTCATTTGCTTCTCTAGTATTCAGGAGAGAACTTACTGCCTGAGCTGTAAGCTTTGCACTGTAGTCCCTGCAAGCAGAACATCTTGTTTTCCAGGAGGAACCCTTATTTGAATACAGATATCTATTTCAGTTCCTTTAGTGCTTCTTTGCAATTTGCAAGTAGAATGAGTTATCCGTTGCTTTCCCAATTAAAGAATCAAATCAAGAAGTCAAAACTTAATTTCATGACAAGATTCAGATCCTCTTTTGTAATGACAGGCCACTGGTGACTACCTAGACTATGATGAAGCAAGCAGATTAAGGTTATGGTATGTATGTTTGTCCTTAAGGATGTCTGCTGCAGAATAGTACTGCTATCTTCACACACTTTGTTTTACTAAAACTCAAGCTATAGCTCCATGGGACAGTAAATCAAGTTTAGGATACCTAAATACTAGATTAGGTTAAGAGACAAAATGCTGGACTAAGACAAATGACATTTGCTGGTTTAAATTAGCTCAAAAAATTTTGGAGGAATAACTGATCCCTGCAGATCAGATGGTGCTTGACCAGGAACGCTCCTACCACAGCCAGCATGGAGCTAGTAAACCAAGGCAAATACCACCTTAGGCATTCTGGCTAATTTGGCCAAAACATGCTCATGAGCTTGTCCTACCTGTATCAAGATTGGCACTGCCAAGTAATCCGGTAATACAGAGCTCTGGTGTTACTGCAAATAGAACCATCATCTGTCATTTACTGATATCACTGTTGCACAGAAGTAGAATGTTAACAGTCTGGGGTTAAGAGATATGGAAAATTATCTAGTCAAAAGTTAGGCTGAATAAGCTAAAATGACCAAGCTTATTTCTCATAATTTGAAGGGTAGTATCATCAGATTACATATGGAAAGCAGAGGGGAAGGAAGGTATTCAGAACAAAACTACTGCCAGTTTTACTGCAGGTAAACAATTTTAGGTTATTTCTTTTTATTATCTGTTGCAACTACAAAAGCTTCCCAATTTGCATTGCTTGTACATGTTGCTTTTACATCCCAAGAGCTCTTTATCTTCCACTGTTCCAAACAGTGCAGCTCTTCAGCTTGAGCCAGAACATGTTGACTGAACTTTTGCTAGAAAAGCACAACCCTGACCAAGCCCTCCCCCAAAAATCTCCTCTTAAAAGAATAAACAAAATACAGTATTTAGCAAGTGTTGCTGGGCAGATTTAGAATCCCTGCAGTCAGGAGCCCCCACAGCTGACAGCTACCTGGCTCACAGTTACCCAGGGATTTGTTTTCCTTTGTCAGAGGACTTGCCAGCACACAAACTTTTATAGTGGCAATAAAAAGCTTTAAACTACCCCATAAGCTTCAGAGTCAAACAGCAATCCCTTAGCACTGCTCCTAATTAGCTCCTAACCTGCTGGCTGTTAGGGTTTTTTTCCTCCATTCCTTTCTTTTCACCTGCTAATGAAGTCTGGGAAATCGAACTTTTCCTGATTTTTCTAATTTGATACAGTTAATTACAGGTCCTCTGCGCAGTTCATAAGGATTCTTTAGCTCCTGCACTATATACTACTCTTTTTTTTTTCCTGCAGGCTAACTCTTGTTTGCAAGTTGTGCCAGACAAAGGGCATGTCATGATCTAAGCAGTTAGTCATTTACATAGTTACAGGTGCTTTTAAGTAGAAGATAGACATTAATTTCCTTCCAGTTTCACTGAGAGAACAGGCACTAGACTTAACAAAGGTTTGTTTAGATGGAAGCGAATAAACACTAAAACATTGTGATGCTGTTCCAAGCACTTTTGGAAGTATGTTCACACAAGAGGAGTTCTGAATGTAACCATTATTCATACTGGAAACCAGCTTCAGCATATCACATTTCTCACCACATGACCAAGTATCTGAGGACAGTGCAAAGAGCTCAGATGTGGGCACTGTGTAGTTTGTTCTGTTACCAGCCCTGAAATTCTCAGCAACCCTGGGTTAATAGCCTATTTTTCATCCTTTCTCTGTTTTGTCTGTAACTGCTTCTATCTGACCATACATCTGTACTCAAAACTGGGTCCTGTCTATGCCCTTAAATAAAGGTAACTAGAGAGTAAAAAATATTTTTCTTTCTTTGCATAATCAAAGAAAACCTGCACCCAAATTTTAGAGTTGCTTATTTGATGTTTATAACACGGTACTCCCAAACCACTTCAGATTAGCCACAGTAATCCTGTTGGGACACTGCTGACTTCACTTCATAGGTGAAACACTAGTGGAAAAGTTACAGGGGCTATTTTACAGAACCTAGGCCTGCTTTAGGTAGAACATTAACACCGAAAGGTTGTGTTATTGCCTTCAGTTGCTGGCTGTATCAACAGGACAACCTGTTTCATTAAACCCATTAACCAGCAAAAACTCTTAAGTAGCTATCTTGCAGCTACTGTAATAGTGAGCAATAATAATTTCATTGATGAAAATGAAATTGTCATCACTAAGTTTAAATGAATCCTGTAAAGAATTTTTTCTTCATTAGAGCTGCCTTCTGCTTTCCTTATCTGCATCATTTGGTGGGGGATGAACATGTTCTTACTGCTTCAAGGAGCCAGCAAAGAAAGCAAAATGACAAAACAATACCTAGCAGAAAGGTTCACTTCTGTCTTGAGTTTTATCCTTGCCACAATGATTCTCAATTTCTTACCATAGCATACCCAGTTGTACAGAAAGCAATGACTAGAACCAGTTCCGTAAGGTTTATCTTAAGATCATAGATTTGCTAAATGGAATATGCCAAGTGCTTCTGCTTTGTGCTGCCTAGCAACTTCTTAAAATAAGGGCTATGAACAGGAAAGCTACGATATAGAAAAGCAACCACCATTGCAGAACGTGTTTAACTCCCGTTGCAAACAGCATTTTTACAGACTGCCACAAGATTTTCTCTGCTTCTCACCACCTCACCTCTGGTAACTCTCTAGTACGAGACCACTGAAACCACACTGGCACACAAAGCAGAAGAGATGCTGAAAGTGGGGTTTAAACAGTGCTAGTTAAAACAGAGGAGTTACTGCATGTGATTGAATAAGAAAATAACAACTTGGTTCACTTCACATTAAACCACATCTGGTTACCTTCACCTCTAAAACGACCTCTCTGTTGTAGCTATGAAAACAGGGAGCTTCCAGTTCCCTATGGCCACAAAAGCACTCAGATACAATAAACGGTTAAACACAAGAATTTTGCACAGACCATTATAAACTCCATGCTCATGACCAGTAACTAAGAGTTAGGAAGTCAAAAGCCTATTACCAAGTTTCCTCTTCCAAAATTGTCTGAGCAATTTCTTGTACCTTACCTCTAGTATACTCCAGTCTTTGTCAGACAGGCTACCAGCCAGGGAACACAGTGATGCAAATCAGATAAATAATAGTCCCCTGCTTGGAACATGCTGTAGGCTGCACTGCCTTGGGAAACAAGAGCTTGATACTACAGGACCCTAGCAGCTACTGCATTATAAATGCATCGAGATTGATAGATGGACAAGTATGCACAACACAGTCACACAAGCTGCCCATTAAGTCCTTCCCCCTCAAAATCCAGAAGTATATCTATTACAGAACTGGGCTTTTTGTCTATCATGGGTCAGAAGGTCAGGGTCTAACCAGTCATGCTCATTATTCTTTGAAGCTTCTCTATTCCTAGGCAACACCACAAAATGAAAGCTAGAAAACCAGATGTTTACTCTAGCTGATATAACCATACAAAATGGCAGCAGTAGTGGGAGTAGACTATAAACCACCTTTCCTTAACCTGCTGGCAGAATATTCAAACCCAAGACTGGCATTATTCTAAAGTGGGTAACACCCATCTTTTTTTTTTTTTTTTTAAGTCTCAAACTCTCCATCCAGCATGCTATACAACCGTGACACTATATCATAATTTGCTTCAATTTGCTAATAAAGAATAATTATCCAAATAATTCAGCATGACTATCTGTTCCTGACCACTGCAAATCATCCTGCTGTTCCTCAAAATCCTGTTTGTTCCCTCTCCCTGCTCTTATTTTAAGCCCCTGACTGTTCCAAGTGCCTTTTATTTAAAGAGAAAGTGGTTACCTACTGTGTAAATTTCTGCAGGGAGCCCTTTAATGTAGACTGTTGCAATTTTCTCCAGGAATATACTAATAATTACAATGACTAGGGACTTGCACTTTGTTATCTAAGAGAAAGCAACAAAAACATGATGAAGACTTATTTGTTGAAGTCCACACAGAAAATTAAAAAATGAGTGTGAAGCCATAGGGTCTTCTTAAGCAGCAATGGGCTGGAGAAGAACTAAGACCATTAAAAAAATCAGAGAAGAAAGCAGAGTAGAGGTAAACAGTTAACTGCTCACATTAACTGGGAAAGCATCTCTGCCTCCATGGAACGTCTGCTACCGTGGGCAGGATTAGACACAGCACTGCAGCATTTGGGATTTAGTGGTATTATTTCAACAGCTGGGAGAAGAATGGTGTATATTGATAAATAAGAGATGAAAGGGAGGGCAGAAAGAACACATAAGGAGGAAGAAATGGAAGGAGCTGAAAAGCATGAAATACAGATGGCATGTGGCTGAAAGAAGCACCTTGTACCATCAGTGAGCTGACCAGGCCAAGAAGTGTTACACATTCCCAATTTTAAAACAGAAAATTGGCTATTTTTAATTCAGACTCACAGATTTACAAGTAACACTTTCAAGGTGATCTCTGCTCAGCAAAGATTATGAATAGATCTAAAAGACCCATCCAGGCATGAAATCCAGCAGCTATATTCAAATTCATGTTCCATGTAAAGGCAGCATGAGTTCCCCACATCAACGATAAAGTCAGTTAAGTCAAACTATAGGTGAGTAGATGATTGAGCACACCCACATATTAAGAGCTTTTAATCTCAGAATCAGAGTCACTCAAGGCATGAACTGCTCCACTGTTGCTGCCACATTCTTCAGCCTGCTTGTCTTTGTAGACTGAGGGCATCACTGCTTCTGTTCAGAGGCCTTTGTCTTCCTTCGCCCTGATATAGGTAAATAGACGAGAGTTTCCTTCTAAGCTTCTTCCTACTGACTGGACTGACTTCAGGCTTCTGGAACATGTTTTTAGACATTAATATTTTCTGTGTTGACAGCTCACACCTAGAGACTACTCGCACATTAGCACGTCGCCCGTACCAGACTGCAGCTATATTCAACTATTAGGCAGAGCACTAAAGAAAGGGCCTGCATTCCAATTATTATCCTATTCCAGAAGCAGATACCAGAACAGTCATTCTCACCCTTCTCAATGTATAAACTACTGAAGAGGGCAAAATGGCTGTCATACATGCAAACAGATGCATAGTTTGATTAGGGAGTCATGAAAGTACAGTCTTAGTTAAAAGGCAACTGTAGGAAGGCCGGTAGTCCAGCACACATCAATCACACCTCCCCGAGCATCATAGGTGCGTTTCCTTCTTTATGGAGGAGCTTTTAAATCTCTTTTGGAACTTTGTACATTGTTACTATTAAAGATCTAGTTGATTGCAGAAGAACACAATTAACAAAGAAAGCAATACGGACATGACTCACTATCCTAGTTATAAGAGATGCCATGAGGCAGAGACAACTATTTCAGTCCCTTTCTTGCCAAACACTGAGAATACAACGGTGAAATATTAATTAGAGAAGGAACATAAACTTGCAAAGAAAAACTTTAGGAATCATGTTGTAATGGCTAGAGTAGTTAAAAAGCAGAATACAGTATCTAGGGAGTTATTCTTAATCTGTTGATCTCTATCCCATCGGAGATTTTTAAGGAGAGATTAGAAAAACATGTGATGAGTGTTAAGTCCTGCTGATACCGCCTTTGAACACATGACCTCAAGAGATTCCTTTCAGTTCTGTTTTTCTGTAATTGCATGTTACGGAAGGCTCTGAAATTCAGCCTTTATTGAAAAACAAATGTAAAGCTTGAGAGAGTGTCTGAATATGAATATACCATTTCACTCCACCCCAGAATCTGGGAAAGTGATTAGGAGATCTCATGAGCATAGTCAAGTCTCATACTAGCTTACTACCACAAAACCTCAAATCTCACTAGGGCTGTAATGCCTTATTTTAACTGTTTGAGCCATCTTATTTTCAAATTGTAGCAAGGTCTCCACGGAAGATGTTACTTTATAAGAATGCTCAAATAGCTAATACATCAGGTGCTATACAGTGCGGGAGAAGCTTCCCTTCTCTCAAGCATTCATAATAGTCAGAGACTGGACAGATGGGGGGAGAAGAGACGCATGGAGAGAAAATAACCATCCTGAATTCAAAGAGCCAAAGTGACAGAGCTACAGATAGGATCTAGGTATTTTAGTTCTGGTCTCAAGCAGAATTCTAGCTCCAAAGTAAATATCAATGAAGTGATACAATATGTGGTTCAGCTCTAATTAGGAGAGACAGAAAAATTAGCATTATGTTAGGATATGGAAAGTCTATAGGCTGGTATGAAAAGATGAACATGGTGCATCTAGCAGAGGGGCTCCATTTACAGACACAGAATAGTGGAGCAGCAAATCTTGGCCAGACATCTGTAAGTGATTACTTCAATTCTTGGGGAGAAAGCATTGAGGGAAGAGAGAGACAAGAGAAATGACAAATCGTCTGGAAAGTTTTCACAGGTTAACTTATATCGGTTAGCACAGAGTTCTTTGAGCTCTGCGTTCCTCAGCTCTGACGATATTTATCACTCCACCAAAACGAAGCAGAACCTAAAGGGAACTTCTTCCTTACTAAGTCCCTGAAGCTAAGGAGTTTTTCTGAATAACCTCTGAGAAGGTTAAACTCTGATACAAACTCTTGACCTAGCTGTAAAGGCTGACTCTGATGAAGAAAGAAGAAACAAGTATATGAACACTAAAAAACCTAAGGAAAACAAATCCAAGTAATTCAATAACTGCATGGAAATTGTACTAAATACACAGCCTAATTCCAATTAGCTAAGCTATAGCTTTCTCTCTTCGGAGAGAAAAGTGATACCAGCTCTAACTAGATACTAACTAGGGCAGGTTCTCTGCCTCAGATAAACTAATTTCCACTATGGAAGGTCTCCAGTGCCATTCAGAATACCAAGGAGTTACAAGAGTAGCAGATTAACAAGAAAACCAAGCAAGAACTAAAAGCAACTCATCATAGTACTCATAGGAACAAGAACCTCAACAAGGCACAGACCCAGGATACCTGGAGAACCAGCGTAGCACCAGCTCAGCAAACACTTGAGTTGGGGTAATAAAGCCAGGCCAAGTTCAATATCTCAGCCAGGAGCCTAAGGATGGGGCTGAAGAGCCCTCCACACAAGCCAGCCCAGGAGGAAGAGAGGCTGCAGGACTGACCTGAAATGGAGTCACCCAGCCCCCAGGGAGTGGGTGGGCAGAGGGTCAGGTGCCACAAACCCTGGCAGGCGAGGGCCCCCGCTCCCCTCAGGAGCCTCGAAGGTGATTGCATCAGTGCTGGTCTGGGGAGTTTACGTTGAAGAGATTATTTTTTCTTTTTTCTCATTTTATTATAAAATACAAACTATGTAAAACAAACCTTTTTACAAGTAAGATGCTCACATTAAATTTTTCAATCAATACAAAGGAGGATTAGAGAGAAACCCCTTTAGTAAGTAGTGATTCTTAAACGGTAGGCCTTCAAACATGACCCTTTATTTTCTAAGTTAATGAAATAATTACTTCAGCTAAACAGTAATTGTTGATTTTAATCCTTCTATGCTGAAGCACATTTGCCTGATAGAAGTAATTGTTTGCAGTACCTGTATTTACAATTTGGCATCTTCCTCTTCTATGAAAGATCTATGCTGAAAAGATGTTTCAGTGATACAGAATGATGCGCTCTGCTTTTCTGTTCCTGGCCACTTGCAAGCTTTGTGATTTTTTTTTTTTTTTTTTTTTTTTTAGTGGCAAAGGCCTATCTTCTTATTACCTATGGCAGTTTGGAAATTAGAGTAAGTTAAATGTGTCACACTGCAGTTGAGCAGGGAACAAAAGGAGGGAAAAAAAAAGGGAAAAATCTACTTCAGGAAGCTTTTAGTCAGTTTGTGTGGGTGAATGTGGGCAGATAATGTAATGGAAAAGCAAATATGCTGTTAAAAGAAGATTTAACAAGTTTCTTTTTCAACAAGGGGTGGCAGACTCATACTGCTAAGTCACTATGAAGAGCAACTCAGCGGATAATCTGAAAAAAGATACCTATGGTCCTTAAAAAAATCTGCCTTCTCACCTATATGATGAGTTTTCCCCTTCTTTAGAATTTTTCATTATGGTAATAGTTCTTCTATTACTCTCTCACTTTTTATTCAAGGCTTTTCACTTAATGCTTGTTTAAAAAAAAGAAAAAAAAAAGACTAAAACTGCATAGCATTATATATATAAATAAAATCATCAGAGCTGAGAGCTGGCTTCCAAGATTGTTTCTTTTCCAGTTATCACAGTTAGGAATTACAGAACAATATTCGCGATGTAATAATTCAGTTAGTGCCAACCTGCATGTTAATAAATAGATCATTTTTCTGCTTCTGTATTCGTAATGGTCTTTTTGTAGCACTGCTCCATGCAGGCTCCCTCGAGCTGCTGCATTCAGACTGTTTTTAGTCTCAATTTGTAAGAGCCCAAGATTAGCTTCCCTCCTCTCCCTTTCCTACCTAATACTTCTGAAGATTTGCTGCCCCCATGTGAGTCTGGAATAGATATTTACTGTCCCGAGATGTGTGGTGCTTCTCCTGTCAGCTGGATCCCTCGAGGTGTTCATCCATCACCTTCCTGCTCCTCCCTTTCAGTTTCTCTTATTAAGCTCCTGTTTATGAACAGAGCACCAGAGAATGGGCTTGGGATGCTGGTGAGGTGCCTGTTCTGCAGAGGGGCAAGGAGCACGGTACTAGCTAGATTTTTATTACTAAGAAAGAATACTTAAGGAAGAAAAATAGTAAGATCAGCAACGAGCCATTCTGACCACTCTAGAAATCTCTAGGGCCACAGGAAGGAGGAAAGAGAAGTGAGATTTTGAGGTTACTGACAATTTAATTTCTTTGATTCCTAGTCTATCTGCAGATTGTGTTATTTTAGATGATGTGTCTTATCAGGCTTCCTAATCATTCTTCAGAGGAATCCAGGGAGAGCTTTTCAGATTGGTGTTTTGGAAATAAGAGGGAAACACAGATAGCAGAAAAGCTCTGATCCAAATTACATCTAAGTGTGGATATCCAGAGGAGCGAAGACCAAACCAGACCCCCATTCACGGTCGTCAAAGTTCAATTTTGAGAATGCTGTGTTTTAATCTGGCACACAGCGGGCCTCTCAGCCATGGAGTATAAGTCTGTGCAGGGAATGTAGGACTAGCTGGCATCTGCTGTGCCTCAGCTCTGGCTGTTAGAAAATGAAATGCAGTAAGGAAGGAGAAAAAGCAGCACAGTAGTGCTGCATTTCCAAGTGTGCTTTACTTTCTGGTTTATAGCTAATGTTTTTTTACTTTCTGGTTTATAGCTAATGTTTTTTAAGTCACTTCCAGTTGAGAGGTTTTCTGTTTTGTTTTAGAGATGTGGACTTCAAATGCGTAGAGATTGTACACTATTTGCAAGAACTTGCAGGTTAAGATGAGAGGATGCCTTTGGCTGTATTTAAAAAATCTACATAAATTTTCTCAGCAATCTTATCAAGAAAAATAAATTCAGAACACACCCCCCCAACTGGCAATCTGATTTAGCCAAAACAGGTGACAGTATACAATGACCCACGAGAGTCTGTGGGACGGTCATAACTTTAGGTACGTTCTCTACAGGCTCTGGCTGAAAATTTACTTAGGTGCTCCATTGGTGTTGCTGAAATTGGAAGAGTTGATTTCAGAGACATAAACCTGGCTTTGAGATGCTAATGTGCTTTGAAGATAGCAGTATCTGAACACCTTAGTGAGCCACTTTGTGGTGGGACATGAAGGGAATGATGCAGAGATTGGGGGGGTATACACTGAGTTTATCTTCACAGTAGTAGCATTTGTTCTTGGAATTTAATTGCAGACTGGTCCAGAGTACAGAGCACTACTATAAAAGTGTTCCCTGCCCTGAATATTTAATAATAATAATAATAATGATAATTAACAGTAGAGACATGCAAACAGTTTACATTTAATAGTAGAGTTGCCTGCCAGTGCTTCCATTGTTACGAGTTTGTCAGAGCTTTGTACTTTAATTAAAGGGAACACGGTGCTGGTAGAAAGGTGTTGGACTGACACTCCCTGAAAAATGAAATCCTCTGCTTATCTGCTAACGAACAGCCACAGCTGCCTAAGTGCTACTTGTGGAATAAATCTGGGAGGGCTAAGCTCCAAACATACCTAGGGATATTGCTTCTACATTTCAGGCACTGTTATGAAAGTTGCCCGCCATTTAATCAATGGGTAAGAGTTTTGCATTGCAGCCCGGGCGTTGGGAGACCTGGCTTATAACTCCTGTTCTGTGATTCACGTGCTAGATGATCTTGTAAAGTCACCACTGCTTCCTGGGAATTTCAAGACATCTGACCCTTCTAGGGTGCCCTGCTTCAGACCTGAGCAAGTCAATCTGAGAGGAGTGGGGAAAAGAAATAGTTTCATGATTCACTATTACGAAGGACTGTAGCTTCTTTGTCTTATGGTATGTTTCAAGAATCAGCTGCCTGACCTCATACCAGAGAGAGCTCTTTAAATAACGCTGCAAGATTTTAGGAACATGGAAACTGAATTTAACATCAAAATCCACAGAAAGCCCATTGGAACTTTATAATCTGTATGTCCCAGCCAAATTCAGAGCTCAAGCCCCCCAAATTATATTGGTGCAGCTCTTTTCATTAAGGATGCTGGGTTTTGTTTTTAACTAAAGCATTTTATGGAAGACTAAAAGGTAGTTGTGCTAGTTTGAAAACAAACTGGTGGGAGACACCAAGTCAGAATAACAATTTAATAAGGAAAAAAAATATATATAAAGGCAGATAGCACTGGGTTAAACTAACAGTCAGGATACAACCTGACACCCTGTTAATCAGGGTGGTGGTAGCAGCCTGGTGGAATGGTGGCTGCAGTCCCCCCGAAGCAGTGATCCTGTAGAAAAAAAGATCTGCTCTTCCTCAGAAAAGTTCAGTGATGGCTAAGTAGCTCCCGTCCTGTGGAAATCCAGTGGAAAAGAGAGGCCTCTGGTATTCAGAATCTCAGTTTATATCCAGGATGGAATGCTGGTTTTCTCCCTCTGGGTGGAGCATCTCACAATGGGATAATGAGTCGTGCTGCATGGCATTGATGGGCCGTTAGCAGAGAGATAGTCTGGAGAGGCAGGGGGGGGGGGG
>NW_020799128.1:3838816-3842274 GCF_003259725.1 Athene cunicularia | reverse complement strand
GTTTGCCCCACGTTGGGCGCCAGAATAGACTGTGATGGTTTGACTGGCTAAATGCCAGGTATCCACCAAGTCGCTCTATCACTTCCCCCCCCTTTCCCCCCTTTTCCCTTGTTTTCTCAATAGGGTAAAGAGGGGAAAGAAGATAAACTAACCCTTGTGGGTGAAACAAAAGCAGTTTTAATATAAGCAAGGCAAAGCAAAAGTCCGCGCGCAGAAGCAAAAGCAAACAGATTTAGTCTCTACTTCCCATGGACAGGCGATGTCGGGCCTTCTCAGGAAGCAGGGCTCCAATACGCATAGTGGTTGCCTTGGAGGACCAAGGGTGACCCCACCCCCTTCCTCCTTTCTCCCAGCTTTATACTGAGCAAACGTCATATGGTATGGAATATCCCTTTGGTCGGTTTGGGTCAGCTGTCCTGGCTGTGTCCCCTCCCAAGATCTTGCCCACCCCGTCCCATTGGGGGAAATATCAGAAAGAGCCTTGGTGCTGTGTAAGCACTGCTCAGCAGTAGCCACAACACCAGGGTGCTATCAACACCCTGCCAGCTCCCGACATAAAACACAGCACCATGAGGGCTGCTGTAGGGGAAAACCAATTCCAGTTCAGCCAGACCCAGTACATGGATACATTAAAGAAACTACATTATAATGTCTCAGCCATTGGGTACATTCAAAAGATCACATTATAATACACCAGCCCCTTGTGGCATTTCTGGTATGCATAAACATCTTTCTTGCTGTAAACCTGCTTCTCTCCCAGGGCTGTTTCTCTTCACTCCCCAAGGTCGTAATGCGCCCCAACTTATCTCCTTGTTCTCACAACAGTCCTTGTTATCATCAATGTACGCTGGGTTTTTTCCTCTGTTTACCTCAGGTGGCTGTGACCGACTTCTGCAGGGAGCTATGGCCGACCAGCTCCTGCAGGGAGCTATGGCCTTGCTCTCTGCAAGCCGTTCTCCAACACAAACCCATCTTTATTCTGCTCTATCTTTATCATTTTAGTCATACCAGTAAAGGGGTGTGAATAATCAGATGAATTCTGACTCAGAGAGTCCCAGACTGAACTGGGAAAACATTACAGCTTTGCTAATTTCCCAGTGAATGATCAACTAAGGGTTGTAGCAGCTGTGATAAGAGGATTCTTGTTTACAACAACATTCCAGATAGCCTGCTTTTGTTTTAATAGTGCCTTTTTCATCTTCGGTCTAGGAGTCTGTCATAGCAAGGTACTATAAATTACTGCCACAGCATGCTCCTTACCACCTACAGCCTTTCTGTGGCGATATATGACCCATAAATCTTACGGACAGTCTTTTCCACGGCTCTTTTAATGCTCTTCCCTTTCCCTCTTCCCTTCCTCTCTCACTTTTCTCCACCTTATTGCTGTAAAGAAGTCCAGCAGTTCCACCAGAAAGAAAGAAGTTTGTTGTTTTTTTTTTAAAAAAAGCATGAAACAGAATGTAATCAGATTTTGTGGGGAAGCCTGAATGTGAACACAGTAAGAATTTTATCAGCTGGATACAGAATCCTATTTCTTTAAGAACTTTGCAACCTAGAAATTGCTAAAGGATTTGGCAATGATAATAAATTCTTTTACATAAAATATCAACAATACATTTGGTCCAAGTAATTCAGTTCATTACAGATTTCTTTCCAGAGATCACTGAGTGTTCTGAGTAGCCACTTACTCTAAGGGAAATGGAGTTACATTAACTTTCTGAAATAATCGTATGTCACTGAAATAAACTTGGTCGGTGGGCAAGTGATGAATCTGGCATCTAGAGGTCAATTTTCATTTGCACACCTAGTAACTAAGACATACAGACACAAGACTGTAAGAATTAATTTCAGCACATTTAGATTTAATAGATTTTCTCCAAACTACTAGCATTCTCCTAGCAAAAAAATTGCTTAAATGATTTATATAATTTCCCTTCAAATCTTCTCACCGGGTCATTGGACAATTTGACAGTATCACAGATACATGTTTCTATTTTTTCCCGTTTCAGCATTTATTTTGCTCTTTGTTCTGCTACTTTTATTCTATTTAGATTATAACATCTCTGTCAACTGCAGTTCAATTGGTATCTAAGGCCTAGTCTGCATTTCCATTTTACTGGAATAATAATGTTGGTAACAGGTGTGATTTTTTTTTTTTTTTATAAAAGAGTTAATGCTGCTATGAACCTCTTGGTGGATTCAATCAGGTTAGTATAAAAGTGATTTATACTGGTTTAGTTCTTCCCCTACTCTATGGTAATAGCGATCTAATTATAAAGTATGTTTATAGTGACACAATTGTATCCACAATACTGGTTTACTTTTTAATTCTTCATTTGTCTTAATGTAAATTCTGCTGGAAGAAAATGACACACGCGCACACATACACCCACAAGCAAGATCATCAAAGTCCTGAAAACCCATTTGGTGGAATTCATCAGAAGATAATTCTGTCCCTGGGGCTTTAATCTCTAAAGAGCGAGATCAGTTTGTGGTGGTCGTAACTGCTTGATTTGCATTACAGCAGTAATAAAAGACTCCCACAGTGCTTAAAAAAATACCATTTATGGAACTTCCTTGAAGAAAATAGGATCAATAGCACAGTAGAGTGGTAAATTGCTGTTACTTAAAATGTATACCAGATTAATTTAACCCTTAAAGCTCTGCATGCAGCAGATGTAATAAAACTCTTCAATCAAACTGTCTTGGTAACAGAATCAGAGTTTCTGCCACACAATCCTGCCATCTCCCATGGATTAAGCAATGCCCTGAACAGATGGCATACAGGGAACTGATAGTCTTTTGTTTTGTTTTGTAATATGCTCCTCATTAGACACCACCTGGAACGTGGCGCTCTGTTCTGCACCTCCCAGTACTTAAAAGACACTGACTGCACAAAGGGAGTTACTCCAGAACACTTGGATTTCTCAGACTCTGTAAGAGAAAATGAAGCTCAGAAAAGGGATTAGACAGCTGGGGAAAGGGTCTGTGGACACTGAAAGGCCGCCACTGTTGCCACCAGTTCATCCCAAGCCCTGCGGCGCTAGCAGGGCCTGTGTGGGGATCACAAACCTGGGGGGGGGGTCCTCTGGGCTCACTAACGGCCTCACCTGGGCAGCGAGGGCAGGGGTTCTGCTTTTCTTCCCCCGGCACACAGCTAGCGTGCAGTGAGAAGGTCCAGCCACAGAACCCGGGGTTTCTCGTAAGGCGTTTGGGGAGGTTTGGCTTTGCTGTAGAGGCTGCGTGCAGGAAAAAAACGAGGTAAGGCAAGTGGTGTGAGCGAGGGGTGGATGAGTACATAACTTACTCTGTCTTCACTGAAGGGAAAAGGTGCTGCTCCTGGGCTCGGCCTGAACTGGTTTTGGGCCTCACGGTGTGGTGGGGCTCCTTCGGCAGCCGCGGGTGCTTCCCCCGTGGCCCGAGTTGTGGTCTGACCCGCCCCGGGGCCTCCTGTGCGG
>NW_020799128.1:3658017-3838766 GCF_003259725.1 Athene cunicularia | reverse complement strand
GGGGGGGGGGGCGGCTAGCTGAAACTCTCGGTTGTGGGGAGGGGGTGGCACTGTCACCGAAATCCGGCATAAAATAATTTATCGACGCCAATGCGATGCAGACAAGCAGACACTTACTTACTGACGGCCGGACGTGCAGGAGAGCGCTCTCACCAACAACACGTGGGCACCAGAATCATACACCTTATATAGAGCTCACTCATGCATATTCATTAAGTCTTCATACATAAACATACAATCTCCAATAAATCATTAACATATTCTCCTCCTATTTCCGATTCTGCGCAGTAAAGGATAGACATGCCCACAGATGGCTCTGGGGTGTAATGGGAGCAGGTGGCCTACGAGTCGGTGGTCGCCATCTCCCCCTGCCCGAGTTACCTTCTGCTTAAGGACACGGTTTTCTTGGCAGGTACTGCCCTCACTTCCCATTAATCCTCGACCTTGACAACTACTTGCATTCTTCTAGTCCTATGTATGTGTTATAAATCAGTTTACAAATCACCTCGTGTTTTACTACTTCAGCTCTAACCGCTCCTACTAAACAGTTATGACCAGTCCCTTCGGCCGTGGTACGGGGCTGTACAGGGGGTTCTAGAGGAGCAGTCGGTTGCTAGATTCAAAATACAATAAATGTAAAATGAGTTTAACTAAAATATCTCTTAACTCTATACTTGTATTAAAATCAAACACAATTTAATTTCAGTTGATAATAAAATCAGTAAAAGCACCTTCCCGCCAGGCCCAGTTCCCGCCTCAGGCGCGGGCGGGCTGGAAGGTTCTGGAAGGCCCTGGGGGACGGGGCCTGCGGCGCTACGGGGAGGGGGAGCCCCTGTGGGCGGCGGGGGTGAGCGATGTTTAACTAATGTTTGCGTTTTGTTATTTAATTAATGTTTGAATTACGTTTGAAACTGAATTTCCTGTGGTTTAGAGTGCGGGGGCAGTTTGTGCGGAGAGGGTTTTAGTTTGGTTTTGTTTTTTTTTTTCATCTGTGACTTGTAGGCGTGTGGAAAAGAAGTTTTTGAAGTATTAAATATGCACGTTTGCTCTCTTTTTTTTTTTTTTTTTTTTTTTTTTTTTTGTGGTTCTTGTTCAAATCCAAACCTGTTGCTGTGAAAGGAAAAGGCAACTTTGTCTTAAGCGAGTACTGTGTATTTTCAGTTATGTAACAGAACGCAGATGTGGTGGGGAACAACCAAACCCGTTGATTGTTCAGTTGCTCTTAGAGTTAGTCAAAGTGTGGTTGATTTTTGACCTCTTTTTCAGTGATTTGAAAAGTTAAGCGTGTAATAAACTCTTGTAACTAATTTGCTAAGTTAAGCAAGGCGGGTGCTGTTCTAGACTATTGTAACTAATTTGTTAGGCTGGGCAGGGCGGGTACGATACACCTGAATGATCTGTAAATGTTAAACCATAAAAATGTAAAGTGTGCCATTCCGATTGGAACAGCATAACCGTGTCTCAGAAACCCCACCTAGAGCTGACATGTAACTGCTGTTTGAAGAAAAGCCTGCCAAAAGGATGAGATCAGGAGGCTTTTAAAAGATCCATTAGGAGAAAAGCACGCCAGGAGACCAAGGCTTGAGACTTTTGAAAGACACCATAGGAGGAGGACACGCACCCCAGCAACTCAAATGACCCAGTGGAAAAGAGCAGGACAACTGTCTGACGGGAGATTGGTTAGAGACGATGGCACAAGAGTATAAAAAATGCTGGATTTGGAACTCGGTGTGTGTGTGGCAGAGTTGCAGCTCTCCGCGCGCACCCAGCGCTGCTTTGCCTATTGCTTCCCACCCTAAATCAATTGAACCCAAATAAAATAATACACTTTTATAAAAATTGGCTTTATCTGATTATAACAAGCGGATTCCAGGCAGAACAGTTAGCTGGGCCAATGTGACTGAGATGAATATAGTTAATACCTGTAGGAAAAAAAATACTGTTGTTAAAAGGATAAATAAAATGTCCCTTACAGGAACATCAGTTCAGGGATTAATACTCAAGTAGATGCTGGAAGAAACAATTGCATTAATTGCTGTGTAATTTTATGAGTAGTTGAAGAACCATGATTGAAGTGGGAATTGGTCAGCAAAAGCAGGAGGGTCAACGGTTTTAGTTCAGAAGTCAACTGGGACATACTGGGCGAGCTGTTGGATGGGGTATGTACCCATCTGAAAGTGTAATGCTGAAGGAGAGCCGGGCTTTTGGCCACCCACATTTGAGATTCTCTAGTTTTGAAGTGATGTGTTGCAGTTTTCTGCAGTGAATTAACACGGCAGGTATTAAAAACACAGCTTAAAGAAAACACGACGCGTCCAGCCCATGGTGTAAAGGTGTCCACAGGCTTGCCATGTTCGTGTATTTTATCCCACAAACGCAGCCTTATTTCTTGCAGGCTTGAGTTTGCTGGGCTGGTCCTGTAGAAGGTGCCCCTTTCCAGTGTGGATGGTGTTTCTGGCGTGTGTTCAGTAGTCTGTGCTGGATGTGGTCAGTGCTCAGGGCCAGTCGCAGAGATTGGATCCAGCCCTGGGCAGTCAGGTGATCCTATTTTGGTTTGGTTTAATCTGATGAAGTTTCTTAGTACCACTCAGGATTAAAAACCATGACCAGACAAATGCTTGAATAAAGGTAAGGTGCAAGTAGTGTTTTCTGGGCCTCTGTATAAGAGGGTTTATAATAATGTTCTAATATCCCTTCAGTCTGATATCAAGATTGAAGAAGGTGAACTACATAGATGAAGTGCTATGGTAACTTTTCATCGCTCAGAATAAAGATAAAATAAAGGGATTCTAGTAAAAGTTACTTGAATTGCCCTTAAGCCATGCAGTGTGATCTAACTCTTGAGATCATAACAGAGAAATCCTCCTTGAGGCATGCCCACAGCAGAGAACTGGGAGATGGGGAATCCTCCTGGTCCCTGCTACTGGGATGTAGGGGCCTGAGGATGGCAGTATGGCTACTGCTGGTCCTCCTGGGCCCCTCCTCTGCCAGTGGGTGGGAAAAGAGGTGAGGGCAATGGGAAGAACCTTGGCTGCGTCTGCCCTGGTGGGCTGGCTGGTTCCCTGTGCACACCTGCTCAGTTTCTGTGGCTGAGGGGGAGGAAAATCTGTTGGGATCTGGCTGAAACTGAATGGCGAGAAGAGAGGAAGGGAGCTCAGGCCTTTGGAGGTGCCAACAGGACAGCAAATCGATACCCCTCTTGTTCAAAGAGCGGAGCGAGCAGAGAGTTTAGAGTGAAACTAATGGGAGGGCCAGGAAAGAAAAGCCTCAGCTGCCGTTGCCATGACAAATAATGACAAAAAATGACTGAACCATTTAAAAGGTAATGTTGCAATAAAAAAAATATCCTGTGGGTTGCTTGGTTATAATTGGGCTGGGCCCTGTCAGCACTTGTGAGGGCTGAGAGCAAGTTCTCTGCAGGATGCACAAGCAGCGTGTGCGCTGGGTGACACAGAGAGGCACATAACGCTCTTGTAAAAAGTCCTGAATTTAATTCCTCTGGGACACCCCCGTCCCCCTCCAATTTAGATAGTTTCTGTGCCTTCCTTTGTTATTCCCATAGCAAAAACCTGAGGGTAACCTCATATGAACAGGCTGGATTTTAGGCATTGTACAAATATTGATAGCTAGTAGCTTCTTTTGCAGTTTCAAAGACCTTTTTTTTTTTTTTTTTCTCTGAGAAACATGCTGGGCGAGTTAGTACTGATTTCAATGCAAAAAATAATCCAGTGGTGTAGGAAGTACATAATTTTACTGCTTGTACTGCTCCCATTGGCTTGTAATGACCACAGGCTGTCAGAATGTAATAATTCCAGGGGGGAGTGACGTTACAGCAATAGCAGTGTATGCGAAGGCATCAAACATTCATGACCATATCTGAGGCTTTCTAGTCCATAAACCTTCTCTGAGCTCAAGTAATAGAGTTATCAAAAAGACAGAGCAACTGTTCATCATAAATGTGTGATATTCATAGACTTCATTGAAATGTTGTAGTGTACTGAGTACCTTGGTATAATTTGCTCTATTGTATAATATATTAACCAATACCCAAATTTTTGGCTTTTTTTCCAATCTTTCTCCCCCCTTTTGAGGATAAACACACTATTTGATGCCAACTTTTTTTCTGATTTGTGATCCTTCTAGAACACATAGGATATATAGAACTGCATAGTGTCAGTTCTTCAATATTTTGACTGAAAATCAAAACATGCACATTCTTCTGTTTACTTTCATTTCCAGAATCCTTCAGGGGACATTCCTGTGTCTATGCTAAGATTTAGTCAATCTTACATGTTCAGTGTGTGTGTTGTCTTTTGAATAATGTTTGGACTGGATTTGTTAGCAGATTTACTTAATGTATTACATGTTTGAAATGGAGCATTATATGACCTTCTACAAAGCCATTTACACAACTCCACACCCCAGTCCATGAAAATTGTGTTGTCATAATCCACATCCTGATGAATTTTCAGAAAGTGAGGTAGCGCTGGTGTGCTGTGGGCCAGTGGAGAGCATCCTGCACAACAGCATGTGCTGGGCTTTGCTCTCCCCTGCAAGTGTGTATTGCAGGGCTCAGGAAACGCATATGACAGTGCTCTTTATAAAAATGGATTTAATAGAATCCTGTAAGGTGAGCTTTTGCCTCAAGTTTTGCTAGTGAAAAACCCGGTGAAGTCAGTGAAACGTGTTGTTACAGGTTTTAACAAATTTTCACATTGTGCCTATAGGAGAGATGACAGGCGGTGCTACAAATTGTTCTCATCCGACAGGACACTTCAGCAGTGTTCCAGACAACCTTGAACAAGCTTCGTCAGGAGAAAAAGGTCAAATTATGTTGTAGTGTGGAGTTTTGGTGCTGTGGTGGTTTTTATTACCTTTTGAAAGAACTTGGGAATCCCTGCTGAAACTGTTGCTCAACTGAGTCTCCTATCCACGCAGAAAAGGATGACAGACTGACTTTAAAGGGATTCAAATCTTTTCTTTAGGAAAGCACATGTCTCATTTTTTTCTAAATACAGAGAATTCTTTGCAAAAAGCATGAATACTTGATTATCAGTTCTCTACCATTGTTTTTGTATCCTATGTCACTCCTGAAATATAATTTAAATTTCAAATTGAGGGCTTGCTTGTAAATTGAATCTTGAAAGGTACATGAGGACGTACTGTCTAAAGATTTACTGTGTCTCAATGTCTGTTTTTCTCCTAGTTAGTATTTTTTCTGCTGTGTCAGAGTGAACCAAGCACAGAGTAGAATTGTTTCTTTCTAACCAGATTAGTATCAAACTGCTGTGAAAGTGGTCACTGAGAGTCAGTTGATCTTTTCAATGATACTTTGAGTGTTTTTAAGCAAATCCAACTATTTCATTCTAGTCCACATCAGTCATCACATGTTTCCTACTTTATCAGAGTTGATAGCTACTACATACAGTTGTAATCTGCTTGCTTATGTGCTCTTAGGTTGAGTCAGGACAAATGCCTTTCCCGGGTGGTGGAGAGGGGTGTGGATGCTCACAGTGAGCTACGCTTGAGGTGATTTGCTTGGTAGAGCTTAGCTCTCCACAGAGAAGGCTCTGCCCTCTTACTATTGCATGTATGTTCAAGTCGGGTGCCTCTGCACCTTTTCTCCCTCGCATGCTCTGGGGCTGTTAGCAGCTCAGCATCTGAAACAGATACACTCTAAAATCAGAGGTGCCAATCCACCAACAGACTGTCCACTCAATGCCTTACAACTGTTGCAAATGTTTAAACTTGGGTGACAAACCACATTGTTTGAGGGGAGTCTCACGGGGACTTTTTTACAGAATGAAAGAATAGAAGTGGCATAGAAGCAGCTCTAACGAGCTCTTAAACCCTTGTTTAGTGAAGGATAACCTGACAAGAAGCTGAGACTTATGGTTACTGCGCATTAACTGTCTGGCTTTAATCCTCTTTCCATGTTGCTGTGATCTTCCTTTCTGTGCTTTCTGTGTCTGCTCCACTTTTAGTACTTCTTGTAAATTAACTGATGAGCTCTTGGAGGTAAGAATTGGCCTTTTTGCATGCATATCTGCAAGGACCCTGGCATAATTGTGCCTTGACCTTTATTTTACACTTAAGAACAAAGAAACTAATGTTGATAAACTACCATTGTCTCCAACAGTTGCTATTTCCAAGCTCTTAGATGATGTGCAAATAACCCATAAAATGACAGTTACAGAATATGTAATTAAGGAGAAGGGCTTCCTTCTTTCTTGCTATTTTAAGCTAAAATAGTACCTAAATAGATATAACCTCTGTTTAAAATCTCCCACAGCAATTACAGGAATGTCTCTGGTTGGCTTGCAGTGCTGAACATGTCCTGCAAATTCAGGGTACTATAATTTCATCTCCAGATATCAATAGCCATGTAATTTAACAGCAGTGATTCTGAGCCATTTGCAAGGACGGAACAAGTGGTTCTCTTGATCAGTGTGGTTGATAAGGTCACTATGACCAAATTAACATTGACCATGCAGGAAAGTAGTCAGCTTGATAGAGCAGTAATTTTACATGATCAGGCAGTAATAAGATGATCTTAAACCATGCCAGTCATATAGCATACATTACTCCAAATAAAATAAGATGGAGTCACAAAATTTCATAGCACAGGATGAGTAGGTTCTTCATGGCCAGGTGTCTATTTACAAGCAAGGGAGATTCTTGAATTTTACTTTTTAATCTTGTATGTGTTGAAGCTATTTTATGGCATTTTTTTCTTCCAAATTAGATTTTTAAACATCCAATTTATTATACTTAAATCAGCATTTAGTCTTACGCAGTTTTTATGCCTGTGTACTCTCCTTCCTGCTCTCCTGCAGGATATCAGCAGTGTCATTTCAGGACTCCTGGTGACATGCCAAAAGAGGCAGAATGGCCAGGATGCTGCTCTGGCCCGAGGGCTGGCTTGGGCAGCTGCAGGCAGTTTAAATGCAGCCAACATCCCTACCTGGCATAACTTGGTTCAAATGCCAGAGGGGCCGACTCGCTTTTTGTATTTCTCTGAGAAATATATCACAAAATATTTCACTCAGGCTCACCTGATCTTCTTACTGAGTTGCTGCATGAACAAACACAAATCGAAGGTGAGAAGGTTGACTCTTTCTCTTCAAAGCTTTGAAAATTATAATGCATCATCCCTGTAACAGTATAGAACTCCTTACAATTGCTCAGTCTTTCATACTTGCATACCTGTGCACACATGCACAATGGACTTCTTTCAGTCTCCTCAGTGATAGATCTGTCACCCTCCAAACTATATTAAAAAAAAAAAAAAAAAAAAAAAAAAAAAAAAAAGGGGTAGGGGGGACACCAAACAAAAAGTTTTACCACTGCAAAAGTATTCTGGGGGAGGAAAAACAAGTGGGAAAGAAGGAAGGATCTTGAGAAAGACATTTCATAAACATCTGAGGTTTGTTATATGCAAAAAAAAGGTAACAGTTGCCTTTTAAAAAATGCCTTTTGTATTTGGACACTTATTTGTAAAACGTTATGAAGAACTGGGATCATGCTGGTTTATTGCAGAGGTGCTCCCTCTGGGCTGGATGGGAAACTGGACCTTCTAGCCCGAGTAAGGGGCAGCATATAGTCCTACTTGTTCTGCGTCAGGGGGAAAAAGCAAAGTGCCTTAGAGCTCTTTCACTTGGGAAAGACACCTCTGTGGCTTTCTGTTTATTGGTCAGTAGAAGTTTTTGGATAACAATATAATTACTAGCTTCTCTAATGCCATTTTCATTGACAAGTATGTTAAAGCATTTTTGGATGTTGTGAAGTCAGCTCCGTATGGAGAGACATATCTACTATTTAAATGAAGTTCGTTATTCAAGAAGTAAATGTAAGTCTGTTATTGCTGCACCTACACTTCACATAGCGGGGACTCCCTGAGTTTGAGGCACAACTGCGTATCAGATGAAACGGTGGGAATTCAGTATATTAGGAAATACCGTCTAAATCAGTCCCAAGGTGGGTACCTGGAAACGAAGGCTCTCGAACTGTACAGAGCAAACAGCAACTAACTATGCTAAATGTGTGAAATGACCTTTAACCACGACCATCTTCCTGCTGTGCGATGTCTAGTCTGAGCGCGCAGTGGTACATGAAAGAGATCCTTTGTCTGCATTGAAGAAGTCAAGTGTGGCCAGCAGGACAAAGTTCAGAGAAATTTTAGGTTAGTACTGTTTCCTAAGAGGAAGGTAACCATTTCTATTCGGACACTGTGGAAAAGGCCATAAAAATAGGACAAATTGTTTTGAGGCATCTCTTTCATTTTGTGGCTTGAAAGCAAGATCACTTAGCTCAATGGACGTCTTTAGGAGAGACTTGCCTGCGGAGGAAGGCTGCTGTGAATTAGTCTTTTAACTGCTTATGAACGTTTCTTACATGTGGATAAAGAAACATCCACACACTCTCCATGTGTTGGGTTTGAGCCACAGATACCACTTGCTTTCCCTCTGCTGTTCATTTTTTCTTGTATTCTGAATATACCTTTTATTAGTCTCCCGAGCTATGCCTTTCCCAGCCCTCCTCATTAAACACAACCTCTCTTTTTTCCTGGGTCCAGCTGTGAATATGCCTTTTTTCCCCTCCATCTCTGACAATAGCAATTTTTTCTATGTTATCTGGCAGTTCTTGCTCAGTCTAAATTACATTGAATTTGCCACAAGTTTCAAAGGGAGGGAGGACTGGCATTCATAGCTAGGCTTTCCACTGATCCATGAAAAAAAAAAAAGCGGACGGTAAAGCTAAAACAAAAAGGAGGGTTTTTTCTACTCTGCGAAATTGCTTTTCACTCATCCTACTGTTAGTAAAGCTGTTTAGCTTCCCAAAATCATGCAGAACATGTGCAAAGGATGCTTCTGCAAGCTACTGGTGTAACGGTCTTAGCTGAATAGAATTCCAGTGGTGCCTCTCAGATTTTTTTTTTTTTTTTTTTTTTTTTTTTTTTTTTTTTTTTTTTTAAGAAAATGGTTATTTTGATAAGCGTGTGTTAGCTTTGAAATTCAGAAACCAACATAACACCTGAAAGGTCTTATATGACTTGGGAGTCTTCCTTGGAGTTCTTGTGATAGGCAATGTACAAATATATCTGATGGATTTATAGTTTCTTTACAGTTTTGGAAGCGATGTTGGCTAGAACAGAGGATGAATAATATGCTTTTCTTACACGTTTTAAAACATGTGGCTGATAGATCTAGTTATTTCAGTTTCATTTATTTAGTTATACCAATTTGAATGAGCTGAGGATCCAACCTGTGGACTTCCAGAGAACTCCAGCATGACTCTGAGCTTTCATTTGCTGTTCTGTGAGCAGCTTCTTTTAAAAGATAAGCGTTACACTTCAGGAATACTTTAAAAAGCAATTACAGCAAAAAAGCTGAAATTAGGTGAATTTCAGCTTCTTCCCATTTTGTCACTTTAAAACGAGGATAATAAAGGAAAATAACCTGCCTGGATTTATTTGCTGTTGTTAGTCGAGTTTCAGCTTCGAAGCCAATTTTTATAACTCGGTAATAAACTCCGGAAAATATGGTGGCAGTGTGGAAATTGCTGACACAGGCTCAAAGCTGTTAGCAGTTGTCACCTGGACATATGCAGTGCAAGTGGCCAGCAGATGCAAATAGTGAAGCACTGTCCTGTGTCCCTGTTGTGGGACAACAGAATCTGGAGGGCATCCAGTAGAACTGGAACTCCGCACCCATGAGCTCTGTAGCACTTACCATCAGGTCGTTAATACAATTAGTTTGTCTCTTAATCTTTTTTTGAAGACTCAGCCACTTGGCTTTAGGTACCAGAGTAAGAGCTGAACTAGTCTTCCCATCCGATGCTCCCTGCAATTGCTGATCCCTTGTGGTATGACTTTTACAGTCATATGACTGTAAGTAAAGTAAGTATGACTTTTACAATAAGGCATGTTACAACACACAGAGGAGTGTGTGGGTATCTGTTCACCGGCTTCAGTGAGTAGAAGTTGTGGGTTCTTAATTAGGCCAGCTAAGGGGTTATTAGTATCATATTGGTTCTAGCTGAATGCTTTTTAGAGGTATAACTTCAAGGGCTTTACGAGAAGAATCAGAGTCAAACCTTTACTATTTAGAGTAAATGTTAAACTTAATGATGCATTTCGCAGCCCTGTTCTATCCTTTAACCACAGCACACGGCTGCTGTAATACCCCTGTGCAAAAAGGGCAGGTTGGTCAGAAAGTTCACGCTCTGAAGTTGAATAGGAACTGTGACTGCTTTAGCTAAGTGTCCTTGACAATCTGCTTTTAAGGCCAGTAGTGCTTTTTCAGATCTGCGCTCAGAGTCAGGCTCTGAGATCCTTGGGTCTGTAGTGTGTTGTGTTTTCCACACCTTAGGAGTGCAATAGGATTTGAAAGCATTTTGATGAACAGGTCTTGCTCAAAGCCTTGTTGCCTTGCCAAGAGAACTGGAAGCCTTGCTGTTTCCGTGTCATTTGCAAAGCAGTCTCTTGTCGCGTGTGTACTCTTACATATAAATTGTGGTGCTGCCTGTGGATTACATTAAATATTTCACCCTATGCCTGTCTAAACTTCTAAGCATTACAGTTGTAGACCATGCATGTAAATAATTTATGAAAAACACTGTGTGGATTTTCAGTCTTAGCCTTTTGGCATCTGCATTTTCATCTCTGAATGTTACTTGTGTATTACACGGCTGTGATAAATTAGCTTTTTAGTGAATTGGTTATGGTGGATTTTTAGGAGAAAGCAGAAGTAGCTGTTACTCACGTAAATATGCAAAACTTTGCTGGTAACAAACTAGAAAAAAAAAGGCTAATTAGTGTAATTACTGTCATTATCATTCTAATTTAACTGCATAGACTTGTGCTGCAGCAACATCAGAGCTGTCACATTTGCAAACTGCATAATTATATGTATTAAGTTCTGTCTCTGTTGCATGCAATATATAAAATGGGCTGTTACCTTAAACTGCTTCAAAAAAAGTCAAAATGTCATTAAAGGGTTGACTTAATCTCCTTGATTTTTTTGATTACCAGTGAAAGGTGAAACAAAAAGCTTGTCTAAATAAATCTTTAAAAAATATAATTGATAAAATTCATAACTAGTGAGCTGAAAATAATAAATCGGAGTGTTCACATATATATTTGTGTGTTCATGTCTGCATTTATAAATCCTGCTGCCTTGTACTTACTGGTAGTACAGAACTTCCCTTGAGTTCATCTAGCCATTAGGAAGCAGCTCCTTCCAAAGAGGATGATCTCAGTACAGTCTTGCTGATAACTGTGAATTTTTTTTGAGGCCACAGTATATAGAATAATGTCAAGGATGAAATCCTAAGTAATTGTAAATTGTCTTGCATGCTAAATTAAACTTTTAGAGGCTTCTCAGTTATCTGAGCATTTTGAGCTTACACAAATCTGGAGGGAGAGGTGGGTGTTGTCAGTGCTTTGAAAGATAGAACTTGAGATAATTTTGATAAATTGCAAAAATGTCCCAGAATCGGTAAGATGATGTTTAATAAAGAAAGATAAGAAGAAATGAGGAAGGAAATACACAGATTTGTAACATGGAACAGTTAGTGGGGAAGCAGAGGATGTGGTACTAGAAACTGAGCAAGTCGAAGTGGGATTCCGCTGCAGAAAAGCAAATGACGATTTTGGATATTTGACCCCGTCACATGTAAAACAAGAGGTAATTATTCCTGATCTGAATTAGCAGCTGAAGACTTAAATCTTTTATGTGCTGAACTATACAGTGCTTTTAATATCGAGCATACAGATGATGCAGGTGCTGATTGAATCCAGTATAATCCCTGCACAAGAGTTATGCCCTGATATTCTGGGGCTTCTCCAAAACCAAGCTCCAGTGTGGTGTGATTTTGTTTGTTTGTTTGTTTGTTTGTTTGTTTGTTTTGTTGTTTTTTTTAATATATATATAATTTAAACTTCTACATCAATACATTCTGCTTCATTAAACAAGTGTTGCATTGTTCATTTAGCATCTGTCTAAAGGACCCATCATTCACCAGTTGGCTGCCTGGAGTGATGCAAGTGAAATAAACTCTACACAGCAGATCACATGTCATGGATGTTTTAATGGATAAGATTTCTTGCATGTGTAAGTTCCAGAATTGCCTGAAACTGCATGAAAAGTCAGCAATAGAGCTCGAGGGATGCCAGGAGGAATGCTAGAATTTCTCTTTGATTTTGTTATTCAAAAATAAAACCCAGACCTGCCCCAGCAAGAACTAAATGTTTTTTCAGCAGTTGGCAGTATACTTCAAGCTGTCAGGCTTTGTTCCTTTCATAAATAAATAAACCTTTGCAAATCTACATGTTCCTGGATCATGTACTCTCTGCCCATAACCTCCTAAACCTACTGGTCTTGAGTCATCTAATGATTTTGGATAACCCCGTATTTGGTGTAACCTGAACTGAATAACGTAACCGCCTACGCAAGACAGCACTGCAGACAATTAGCACGCAGAAACCATGATCCAGGGCCTCTAATGATCAGGATATTAAGTATAATGATAATTTTCAATAACCCATTTTGATGTTGCCAAGCTTTTTTAGTTTTGTAAAGCTTGGAAACCTAAAAATAAAATCTGGGAGTCCAACTAATACTGTGTCTCCAGTAAAAACAAACAAACAAACAAACCCAACAGGCTTTTAATTCTGAAGTAAATAATTCAAAGCTTGTCAAAGAGTCTCAAGAACTAGCACTGCTGTTACTTTCTAGAAGAGCACCTATCAGCGTAGTAATAAGTTGCGTATCTAACGTGTGCAGGTCTCTGATAAGTGCATATTTAGGTCAAGTGGGAACTTGAAAGTAGTCACAAAGTTCTACCTCAGTCAAAACCTGCTGTGAACTGCAAGATTAGTTTGTTTCTCAGCATTTCGTTCTTCTTGTCAATCTTCAGTGCCGTGTGTTTCAAAACTGGGCTTGTATTTATCACCAAAGTGTGGGGGAAGTGATGGTGACTTTTTTTTTTTTTTTTTGCTTGTCCAATGTTCCCTGGGTAATGTGTGTGACTAGCTAGTAACACAGACAGGACTTGTCCCAGGACCTCAAACTGAAATCCTTCTGAGCTTTGAAGTGAAGAGACCTGAACCCAAGGTTACAGCTCTCATCAGGATGGACAGAAAATGTAAATAGGAACTGATACAAGTTTTGACATGACCCAAATCAAATTTTGATTTGGAATTCTTTAACGTGGTCTTATTCCCTGAGACCATGACATGTTGCATACCCTCTTTGAGCCCCCAACCTTCTTTCAGCAGGCTGGGAAAGTACATCCTGTGAGACTTCCTTACTTAATATGTATTTATGCTTCTGGAGCACTCTTGACAGTTTGTTTTCTCCCCCTTTCTACATAAAAAATGAGTTGCTTTTGTACTGCTCAGCATTGTGTTATGAATATTAATCCAGAGGGTTTATTTTTGTTATTCTAAATCTGCCTGTATTCTTTGTAAGAAGAAAAATGGGACATAATTAATCTCTCTGTTAATCTTGATATTTGCATGGAACAAGTGAAACAAGCTCTTCAAACCACTTGCTCCACTCTTAAGAAGTATTTACACTGCAGTTCGGAGGGAAACTCGAGGGCTTATTTATTTATTTATTTTCATCATCTAAGATTCAATACACACAGTGGGAGGCAAATTTCCTAACTCCCAGTGAGTTTTATCTGCTTCACTGTAGTGGTTGGAAGACGATTTCAAAAGTATCCGCAGGAGAAGAGTGGGAAGTGACCAGGTTTGAGAAGGCAGCTCATTTAATAAAAGATGTAGCTTATCAGGTACAGCTTGGGTCTCCAGATACAGCCAAGCGAGCGCTCCGTGGGGCACGTTCGAACTTGGGCCTTGGTGTGCAGGGTCACTGAGACTGGCAGAAGTGACTTGGGTACTCGGTGCTGTTGGAAGTGGGCTTCCCTGCTGACATGCACTTCTCTGTACTGTTTTAATTAGGAGATGCAAGATAAAGCCCATAATTCCCTGGAGAATCTGAGGGGTTGAGTTTGTAGTAGGAACACCGACACGTGGGCACACGGCAGTAAGTTGACCTCTGCCACACACCCTTATAGAGTAGGACCTCAATTCCTCTCTGTTTTTTCCTGCCACTAAGGTGGGATAATGCCAACGGCACAGATTTCCCGTGTCTCATTAGGCCTAACGTTTCCTCTGGGTTTTGTGAAAATGTACCTGGCGTGCTGTGTGCTAGAGTCCGAGGTGTGCAGGACCTTGGTGAGTACAGCCTGGTCGCTGCAGGGATGTTGTTTCCTTTGGGCTGCACGGTCTGTGGGTGTCGCTTCACAAACGAGTCTGGAGCCTCTTGGGACTGCAGGGGTTTGTGCAGCCTTGCAGCTGGAACCTGTTAGTCATGCCTGTGCTAGGTATCAGATGTATGAAAGTAATTATTTCTCTCCGTGCTGCATGCAGCTGCTGCGTACTTGGCTTTTGCTGATGTGAGGATGAAACTGGGGTGTCTTTAGCCTTGTACAGCATTCCATAAATCATTGCTCGGTGATACGGGGGAATATATGCGCTGTACTGTAGGTAATGACACATTTAATGGTATTTAGCAATATAGCAGCCTTGTCTAGACTAATATCTAGAGTTGTCTAGAACAAAATTAAAATGCATGTATTAGTTGTAATAAGTCTAACTTTTTTTTTTTTTAATTTAAAAAAAGCAATTCTTGTCAGATGACTAAAATAGGGCCTCTGAGTGGTGACTCCCAAATGATGCATTGTAGCTTCCTCTGCCGGGCTTTTGTTGTTGATTACTTATTTACAGTGGCCTCGAGTAGGATAGAACCCGTGCTAGAGAGTTTATAGTCTTAAGGAAAAAGAAGTAGGAAAGTTGCATGAGAAGAAAGAACAATAAACATTTTATACAGAACTGGGATGCAAACTGGTGTCACCTTCAGTAAACAGCATGATAGTGTGGCAGAGCATCGCCAGTGAGGACAAAGTAGAGATCATGAGATGATGGGATCATGAGATGAGGTTTCTATTTGGCCACGTACAGGAATGTCAGGAGGAACAGGACTAGGATACAGTTTTCTTTAATAAACAGCCTGTCACATGAAACCGTATTTTCTTTTCTACGGATTCCCTCATTTAGGAATCACGTCCTCTAAATTCTGAGGCAAATAAGACAAAGATCCTGGAAACAGCAATCCAGCTGTTTCCACAGTGCAATGAAGGCTGTGTGATCCTTTAGAGAACCTGGGGTAGCTGTTTACAACGTGGCCAGTACGTTTTTGTTTTCCCCTCTGCCTCTAGGCGGTATGTAGTTGGGCGGTGTGTGCTTTGGAGGAAGCAGTGGAAGAGCAGAGAAGCCCAAGCTGTATGCTTCTAAACTGTGAAGAGCATCTTCCTCATCATACAGGTCTTCTTCACATGTGTAAATATGAAAAGAATGGAAGCCTTGAAGTACAGGACCATAAGTATATTTTTTAATATCTGGAAAGTCAAGGGTTGCATTTTATGAGTTCCACAAAGAATCTTCAAGTGTCATGGAAATGCAAGAAATACAAAGCACTTAGACTGTCTGCAGTACAGAGCAACTTGCATCTTTGTGTTTGTATACTTCTTATCTACATTGAACCCTGGTGTCCTAAGGCAAAAAAATTTGTTTTGGCCACTGTATGTTCTAGTTGCTGTAATGGACACAGCAGAGTAGCACAAGCAACTTCAGACATCGTCATGAAATTTTAATAAGCATCACATGGTGTGAAGCAATTGAAATTTGTTTGATCTTTTGCTGGTGCTGCAGTTAACAAAAGAGTGACAGAGAAAAAAACCCTTCCAATTAAAAGGAGGGAAGGGATTGTGCTCTATATAAATCAATAGGATTGGTACAACCATGAAAACAGACTCAGTTTTTTTTTTTTTCTCATGTTGGTCAGTGGTTTGCTTCAGTTAACGGACAATGGAGAACTTCTGCAGGTTCATCTTTAATTTCATCAGAATTAGGAGCCTCCTTCTGTCAGTGGCAGGTTACTAACTGCTCAGGAGTGGTAATCTCATAGGCCACAGATGGTGCAGATAACTGACAGGACACAGATTGATGCTGTCTAGTTTAACTTGCCAGTAACACGTCCTCTCCCCAACCTTCACGTCTTCTCCTCCAGAAAGGTCATTAGAAGAGGATAAGCAGAGGAACCAGAAGGCCGATATGTAAGAGCTAAGGTGGATGGAAAAGTAATGTTTAGGTTTTTTTTTTTTTTTTTACATGAGCACCAGGGTTCGATTCTGTCTTGCTGATGGCCTTTTCAGCGGTCTTTCCCCTTCTGCTTCCCTGCTCTGAAGTAAATGCTGTGCATAAACCAGACTCTTTATCTGGGTCCAAGAAAGCTTCATGTGTTAATGCTTCATCAAAGGTGGTATGTTGATATGCTGAGTTTCTTTATAGAGATGACATTCTGGTAACTGAAAACCCTAATATTTTGTAGAGAAATCCAAAGACATTGTATGTGTCCAAAGAGGAGGTAGAAATATGAACGAAATATAGGCCTGTGAAATCTGTAGGTAAAATCTCTGCATGTTTTGATTTGGAAAGCTACTTTCCAAAAAAGCATATTTAGTGTCCAGCTGTATTAAAAGAATTTGCAAATGTATTTTCCTTGCATTCTGCTAGTGTGGTCTGCTTAGTAGAGGCAGATTATTTCAGATCACTTTCCAGAGGTTCCTAATGCAGTGCATAATCAAAGAGCCCATTATTATATGGTGCCTCACTTTTGAGAGCCTGTAGATGAAAGTATCTGTCTTGGGGGGAGTGGTCGCAGTGCGCTGCTGCTGCTGACATCCAGCCTTTAGCATGCTGGAATATTAACTTTGTACTATGCATGAACATACCGAGTAGAAGCGAGGCAGAATGGGCGCCAGGTGGCATCTTTGGCAGAGTATAGGAAATAACTTCAACCCGAGTCCTGTGATCAGCCAAGGTTGTTGCCTCCTTATGAATGCACGCTGTCAGTTGTCCTACTGGGAAATCTCACCTAGTCTTCAATGAACAATAAAGATGCTGTTGCCTTCAAGGGACAGCAGCAAATCCATCTGAAGAGCAGTACAGCGAAGTAGTGGGTTAAGCCTGTCTGCAGGGTGACCGCCAGCTGACAGCAATACGACTGTACTGTGTGCCATACAATGTGATAGGATTGGGAGGTACAGGAACAATTGTTTTCGAAGACATACCCTTTATATTAAAACTTGTGAACCAGAGTCAGCTCTGGTGTCTGACTTCAAAAGGCTTGTGATGAGGATGAGCTTGGCCCTCCATCTGAAAAATAAATTGGAGCAATATTGAGTCTTTGGAAATGGTAACCCTGCTTTTGAAGGCTCCTGTTTTATGAAAGGTGCTTTGAAGGTATTCATTCACTCTGAAATGAATTCATGCTATTCATTCTGCCACTCACAGAATAAGAGATAATAGCAGTCACTCATGATTGCTGTCATCTATCAACAGTTCATTACATACCAGTTAGACTGAGGATATAGCATTTGTGAAAAGTATTACTGTGTGCATCTTGAAAAGAAAAACCTACCAACTTTATACATAAAGATACTGAGCCTGTTCTCTACAAGACTGGGTATCTGATATTTTGGATGTTTTTTTTAATCAAGTGAAGCCGCTGATATGCTGAACACGTAAACTGGTAGAAAATGGTGCTACTCCAAGAAGTCAGTTTACCCCAGTTGAGGATTAGGCTCGTTCTGGACCACCCTACCCCATATGGTGTGTTACTATATGTAGTGACTCATACCAGTACAAGGTAGCTGTGAAACATACAGGGAAAACAGTGTTTTACTCCCACTTTCCACTAACCAGATGCAAATGACATTTCTAGCATGATTTTCCTTAGAAGCTCAACTCCTCAGAATGTGTCTGTCAAATTGCTGATGTGTCTCCTCTGCTTTTGCCTCAGGAATTCAGCCAAATATCCTGTAGCTAGGTAGGGAGACAGGAGCTGCCACTTTGTCTGGGATTTATTTACAAAGGAAGCTGGATCCCTCTTGCTGCTAAGATGACTTGTTAGTATTCTGGTAGCGTGTGTGAATGGAGAGGATCAGTGGTAGAGCAGGGAGTTAAGTGCCGCGCTGTAAGCACCGCCAGTTTGGGGGAGTGCACCCAGTGTAGAAGGTTACCCAAAAAGGGACCCGTCCGTCTGCCTGGCCCCACCTCTCCATTTGTACTTGTGGTGTGAAACTCTGAGTAGGAGTAACGGTGACAAGAGGAACCCCGCAGGTAACAGTCACTTCATGCACGTTTCCCATTTACAAATAATTGAATATAATTTTGCTGTTATTTAGGGATGATGCAAGTGTAGATTCATAATGCGTATGATGGGACTGATAATTTCATGGAAAACAACTATAAAACACAGTATCTAACACGATCATTTTAGTCAGCATATCCCAAAGAACAAGATCACTGTGGCTGCTACTGTTCCACAGGTCGGGGAACTAAGGAGGAGAGAATTCCTAGCTCTCCAGACACTTTATTTTGCAATTGGTCAAGAAGCACCCTTTTGTCTATTAAAAAAAAAAATAAAAATTGCAGCTTGGAATGTGACCCTTTCGAAGTTTAGTGATGCTAAAACACCGTAGCTTTGACTGCTGATCTCTTCTGGGCCCCTTCTGCTGTGACCTTGTCAACTCAAACACTTCATTCACCTTCGTACTCTTTTACATACCAAGGCTTGTGCTGGTTTTACTCCTCAGCTTGCAGTTGTTGAATACACTGGCTCTGTTCTCTCAAACAAGCTTTCTGTTTTGATAATGTATAGCCAGAACTAAAAGATATTGTGCAGTGTTGGCTGTATGTAACCCCTGCCTCAGTTTACCTTCCTGTAAAATGGATATTTGTGTAATTTACAATACTTAAGCAGTGTTTTAAACATAGTTTTAATCCTTTCAACAAGTTCTCTGTAGATTGAAGAACACGCAAAATACTAATATACAAGCTAGAATGGACACTTTAGCTGGGAATATAATTTCTCCCAAATCTCTGAAGAGTAATTGAGTTAATAACTAGTTAACTACTTGCTAATGTATAATTTTCTCATTTAGACAAGTAAATTGTAATTAACACATATAGCCTACAGATACATGCAGGGAGAAAAAAAAAAATCTAATTTTCCTCCCTCTTTTCCCAAGTATGGATAGATTAAAATGTCCTGTTTTGTGGGAATTACATTTTAATGAACTTTAATATGCATAGATCCCTTTAACGAAGGCTTTTTTTATCAGCTCTTTTAATTATGAGGATCAGCTTGAAGCAAAAGGACTTGAAAAGCTTTGCATTTCAAAAAAATAAACCACAGAGGGAGGGTTCCCCACAACTATATTTGGAAATAAAAGCCTTAGGAAAGTGTTTTAACTCTTTTTCTCTCCTGTTGAACGTATGGAACCGTTGTGTTTGCAGGTACTATGTTCTGGGTTGAAACTTCACACGCATCAGCTAATCAACATCACTGTGAGGTTGGAGAAATATTTAAAGCAGAAATTGAGGTGGGGTGGGTTGTAGGGATAGTGACAAGGGTGGTCCTTAGATCTACTCTCATCTCTGTTTTCGTTGAAGAGAGTTGATACCAAAAACGTACTGGAACAATCGCGCGTCCTGCTGAAGGGGACCCGATAGCAGAGCCACAGGCAGGTCAATCTGTCTAGCTATTCCTGCATCACTTTACATACGTCTTTTGCCTGCTTTTACTAGTAATAGCAAGTGCCGGAGAGCATGAGATGAGCGTTCTGTACCTCTGAAACACTTGCCGATTTACCCGTCTCGGATACGTACGGGGTTGGTATTTTGGTGGTGCTGGTTAGTGCTACAGTCACTTCTGGTATCTTTCTTTTGGTTTTCCAGTGCAAGAGGCTATCTGTTTGGATTCTTATTTTCAAAGCAGAAAAGCACATCTAAAGGATTTCTGCAGTCTGGCTAATAGATTTTTCAAAAGGAAGTGTGGAAGATAAGGCTGGTAAAGGAGCAGCTTTGAGGCAGGGTAGGCCTTTTATGGCAAACGTGAATTCCAAGAGTGAAAGTCCCTCCCTTCATGTAGATAAAAAGGAGAAATGGTTGTAGCAGTTTTTTAACTACAGTGTCATGTCTGCTCTCCAGTGCATCTAATGGAGAAGTCATTTCTTCCCCAGAATAAAATGTTGTCAGACAAGCATGACAAGCTGAAGTAGGGGAGGGAAGCATCCTTCCACTAGTGTTGCATCACTTTAATGTGGCAAAGCACAGCGTCATGTCACAGAAAATTTCTGACACTTTTAGAGAGGAAGGTGAAAATCAAGACTTTCAACTGGTATCGGGAATCACAGAAACAGCCAAGTGAGGCGAGTTGTTTGCTGTGTCTGAAGGATGAGTTCATGGCCCTGGTTGGTTGACTTGGTGCTTTCTTTAGCCCCTGGTGTAAGCCCTGACAGAATGGCCAATGTTCATGTTCGCGTGGGGACCCTCGCTCCTGTCTGGGCACAGTCCAGTTCTGTGGTGAGGACAAGCTGGGCTTTTCTGGAGCCGTGGACTCTTAATTCAGTGCGGGGAGATACCCAAATACCTAGTGTTGCTCTTAACATGCTGTTATCTTGTTCTTTCCTGTTTTTTTTGTTTTTTTTTTTTTTTTTTTTTTTTTCTTCCCCCCAGATCCTCAAAGGTGCTAAACTCTGATTGAAATCCTCTGCTGTGTGGGTGCCTCCAAGGGTGTGCACCTCTTCTCCCGTTCCCCACTGAGGCAGAACCTCGCATGCACCCAGTGTGGGTGCTTTTGCTGCAGCTCCTTTGCCCGGCTGGCAGGGCTCTCGTGAGAAGCGGGGCAATCCGTTTGGGTTCTAGCTAAATAACATCTTCTTGTTTTGCAGGTGTAATATTCAGTTTATCCATGTTTTTAACACAGCCACACAACCCAACTGGGTAGGGTTACCCTGATGCAATTGCAACTGAATCCTGACTTAAGAAAAATGAGTGTTTTATTCCTTATATTACAGTTGCTGTCTGCTCCAGGCCATTGATCACAGGCTGTAATAGCATTTGAGGTTCTCTCCTGTGCCAACAATACTCAGGGACACAGGGCTGATGCTGCGTGCTTGTACTACCACCGCTTGCCAGCAGGTGTCCCTTCAAGCTCACCAATCTTTGGCGTTAAATTCAAGAGATGCTACATGTTGGCAAGAAGGTTCTTGCTGGTTTTTTTTTTGTTTTTTTTTTTTTTTTTTAAATATATATATAACATTGGGTAAAAATTCAAAGAGCCCACCTTGTTTCTCTGAGCTTCTAGTGTACAGAACGGCGCTGTGTAAACCCGTGAGGTGTATCACAGAGATTATCTTGAACTAAACGCCTCATGGGGTTGCCCCACATTTTAGGAAGGTTGTCCCATGTGGAGGGAAGAGGTGATGATGCAGCTACGATGTATTGTGGGGTCCTGATTTATTTCTCCTTTCAGCCATGAACTCTGTGTATAATCCTGAGCTGCTTCAATAATGTTTGTATGCGTTCTGCCTGCAAAAGGATGATGTTTTCTTCCTCACAGGGTGTCCTTGTTGCTAATGACCGAGGTGGGCTCAGATACCTTGAAGACACAACCTTTGAAATCTATAGGCAGATTTGTTTTTAAAAGTCAAACCCAAAACCTCCTGAACTTGATGGTTATTTTGAAGATATCTTTATTTTATAGCTGTAGTTTGAGGAGTTGATTAGGGTTTTTGTTAAGAAGATTAATTAAAAAGGAAGAAAAAAAAAAAAAAAGATAAAGCTGTTGATGACTCATGTTCCACAAATCTAAAATAATGGTCAAAACCAAACTCACGTGTTTGGAGGGTGTGTGCAGGGTGCTCTTTAACCTGCTGTAGTTTTATAGCGTACTCAGTTATATACAGCATATGAGAGATGAACAAGACCTGGTTTTGAATGGGAGGGTAAAAAGCTGCAGAAAGTGCCTTGTGAGAGTTGCCAATTTTAAAACTAGATGTTTCTGTAGCTCATACTCAGCTAATGTCTGTGAATCGAATTACTAGTCTTTAACATTTCTGGTGTGTGGGAGGTTGCTTAGCTGGTTTGGATATTTTTGCATGTTGTCGTTTAGTAAGTACTGCTACTATACTGGTCTCATACAACTAGGAGATTCAGTGATGTGGTGGAGGGCCTGTGTGTGATTGTGGGAAAGGAATTGGAGGTTGAGTCTCTGTTCCTCCTTGTGTTTGTCATAATGCATCAACTTTTCTGTAGTGCTGGAGAACCTCAAGGGCGGCAGGTGCCTAGGACAACGTTTTGATTCATGCTGACTAATAAATGACAGAAGACAAGTTTGAAACTACTTTGTCAGACTAGATGACTGACAGACCTGTGAGGAGCAGCATCTTCATTTTCTGGAAGGATGTGTGTGATAACGCTCCTGGTTCTGACGTGTAGCAGATTGACAGCTGGACTTGTAGATTGACTGGATTTGATTTCTTGTTTGTACTGGAGGTAAGTCTGAGCAGAGTCAGGTTGTGAGTGCTTCATTACATCAGATAAAAACTTCTTCCTGTATGTTTGAATGTATACTGTCTTCACACACAAAACCTGACATCTTCAGGGCTTAGATGCCATTTGGATCTTGCTCTCCATCAGCATTATTAGTCTCATTTTAGAAAATAAATATGTTGCTGGAAAGAGAACCTGCATTTTTGTTGCTTCAAATGGAGGTTGTTGATTTTTTGCTGCCTTGTCTCTAGTGTCTTTTAAAAAACCCTAACTTATTAGATGAGCAATTGTAAGCTGCTCAGGGTTAATAGGGCTTTAGGTTTTCTTGGACTGTTTTGTAGATTGGATATAGGTTTGGTTCCCACAGGAACAAATACTACCACAGGGATTGCCCTGAACAGAGTCTACAGAGCAAATCTGTCCTATGTCGAATCCCCAGTCGAAGCTCTACAGAGAGTCTGTCTGGTGGTAATTCTGCACTGGTTTGCCCCATCCTCTGCAGGAAATCAGTGTTCATCTTCTTCACCTATACTTACTGCTTCCACCTCTTGGTGCCCATGGCATTTAGTGGCTTACTGACAAATTGGTTCCTAATTAACTACAGATGGTTCCCAATGCTCAGAAAAACCCATAAACAAATACCTACTATGGTATGAAGTGATAAACTGCATCAGAATCTCTCTCCTGCTGCGTCTCCCTCCTCCTGCTACTCTTTCGGAGTTACTTTTCAAAAACCAGTGACAGCCATTTCCCCTAATGTTCCACTCTGTACAGGTATCTTTATACCATACTGTGCTTCCAGATCTGCAAATAAATGCCTTGTTGTCAAGGTGATGAGCACTTTATGATAGTCAGTTGAATAAATAAATATGCTGGGAAATTAAACCTCCGAAGTTCGCTAGTCATGGTTAGTATTCCTGCTCTGCGTGTTGCTGCTAACATGGAGGACATCTGAAAACTGTTCTTGCTGTTCTACTTTCAACAGAAGCCTACATATAAATTTTACCAATGAGCAGAATGTAACATTGGCGTCGGATAGCGGAGCCGGCGCAGAGGCTTTGGCACTGACACCGCGGAGTTCTGTGCGGGCTGTCAGCCCAGGTCTGTGCCAGCACCAGGGGCTTCAGGGAGGGAATTAAGAAATCTGTATGGAAATGGGATCAGATTATTCAGTATATACAAATGGATCGTTCTTCATCATTTTGTCAGCTGTGAGGTATCTGAATGGGTTTAAACATCTGGCTTATGGGTCATCACCCACTTCCTGATTATTCTCATGGAATCTTACGGGTCAAATTACATTTGCAGCAGTATATCAATTTCCAGTTGTATTCTTTCCTGGAGTGAAAGTGTCTTTATGTTAATTTATTATTGTAATTGGGGATAAAAAGCAGCAGTGTTTGAGGACAGACCCAGCTGAAGAAACACCTCACAAACAATTCCTCAAGAATTCTTTCGCTGTACTTCGTTACTTTTGAGTGTGTACACACCAAGGAAATAAGACCGAGCCTCATCTTACTGTTATGTTTTTGTTAAATTACTTAGTTAGGGGTGTTACATTTCTCCTCAGATGGGTGTTTATGCTTCCCAGTGTTTTTAGACTGCCCTCCATTACAAACAGTGAACTCATCCATATGATGTTGTCATTATCAGACGTGTAATGAATTCCTACCCAGATGGACTTCATTTCCTCTCTTCAACCCAGAAGCTGATGGAAACTTCCCCCACTGTTAGTAGCATAATGTACAGAAAGAAAAAAATTAAAAACATATGATAAGTTGTTACCCTTGTAGACAACTTGTGACCGTTTCTGTCACAAGAGCAATCTGGTCATCTATTCATGTTATATTAACAGTTGGTGTTTTGATATCTAATTCATTTTTTTGTTGTTGTTGTTTAAAGCTTAACTGCTATTGATTGCAGAAAATAGATTAAGAGGTTATCTTAAAAAAGTTTTAAAAAGTTAAAATTAACTACAAAGTTAATTAAAAAAATACCCAACCAACCAACCAACCAACAAACCAACCACAAAACCTAAACCCCACATTAACATACTAGTATGCAAGCTTAATGGGTATTGGAGACCTTCAGAAAACCCGTGTTTTCTATGGTGTTCATAACATGGGAAAAAAATGCCTGGAACTTTGAGTTTTGGTTTTTTTTTCATAAATGAACTGCTTACATACTTTCTTCTTTCCTTTTGCACTGTGTCAGATACTGTTGAACTACACTCTGAGAAATGTTTCCTGCTCTGAAGAGGTTACAGTCTAAAGAGGTAAGACGGTACAAAATGAGGCACAATGTCTTGCACAGGTTCCCATTACCGATCAGTGTCAGAGCCAGAAATAAAATATTTTTTTAAAGTTTTTTTGAAAAATGTTGGGCTCCGTTCCTCAGGCATCTAAACCCTGCTCTTCCTTTCATCTCTGCTATTTTAATGCCGCCCTAAAGGATCACCATGAATATTGTACTTCACTTTGCTTCTTGTCTCATCTTCTATTTAAATTTTTTTTTTTTTTTTTCCCTTTGCTGAGCCCAACATAGAGGTCTCTGCACAGGGAACTTCTTTCTACCTGAGAGGTGTGAACAAAAGTTTGTTTGGGATGCTGAGGAATGATTTTGTTATGTACATGATGATCATCACTTACTAACGCACAAATTTGCAGGTGTACACAAAGTAAGCAAGAGGATCGCACGGTTTTCCACTTTACCTCCCACTCGCATCAACAGTCTCAATTATTCAGCGTGCCACATGTTGCATGGAGTAGCAGAGTACTTCAAAGGTCAGTGCTCTGCAGGTTTCGGTGACATTTGTGCATCTGTTGGGATGGAGTCAGGCAGCTCTCTGGAGCATCAGGGGCTGCAAGTAAAAGGAACATAATTTTTAGAGCAGCTCTTGTATAGGTTTGAACTGATCTGGCTCAGCAAAGATAAACAATTTTGTTTGCTTGAAAAGATTAAATAGAAATAGCATTAGTGCAGAGGTCTTCAGCTTGACATGAAAAGCTGAAGCATAATAAGCTATTGTGTAAATGAGTTTTCCTTAATTTAAAGTAATTACAGGCTCTGCTATTTCATGTTAGGGCTGTCAACACTCAGGCTTTGTTTTCCAGGAACATTGCAGCATCAAACTTTCTCTTTACACCAATTTAAAGTGGTATAGAAAGTTAATCCCTAATAAAACTAAGGCTGAACTGTACCTGTCCTAGGATGAAGTAAGGACACCCTCTCAACATTTTATGCCAGTCTAACTGGTGTGGTTTGATACACATAAATTTGATACAAGACTTGTATGTACGCTAAGCTGTAGCAGGATTGACCTTACTTTCTCTTTTTTTTTTTTTTTTCTCTTACGCAAGTCAGAATCTGATCTGTTTGACTTCTCATGTGCAACCATACCAAGATCATGGATGAGCTGTAAAGGATCAGTGTTTTAATTGGAGCAAGGAGAAGAATGCTGGTAACAAACGTGAGTTTTTCAAATTCGGAGTTCAACTGGCAGTTAAGTATGTTCTGAGTACGAAAGCTGCGTGCTCAGAATAGGAAGTTAAAATCAATATGAACCTCAAGGAATACAGTGGCAGTTACTGTGCTTACAGCCTTAGCAAAGGCCATTTATTTTTTCCCTAGATATAATTCATTCTAGACACATTTATTTTATTTGGAATTCCTTTATTTTGTTCATATTTCAGTGGGAACTTTTTAACACAGAACATGGAGAGAAGGGGAAAACACACAAATAAGTTCATTTGTATTTCCGGGGTTTATTCAAGTCTTCTGCAAAGTTTTAATCTATTATTCATGAAATAGTATGATTGCGTGTATTCGAGAAAATTTTTTGGAACAAAGAAAAAGTGATTTTAAAGCCCAGAATTGTTTAATCAGGTAATAGGGAAAAAATAAACAAACCACACCAACTTGTAAGTTAAGTGGTCAGTCCAGAAAATACCTGAGAAATAAGACTGAGGTAAAACATTATATAAAAGAAATAAGAAAAGTGAAAGATCATTTGGCAAATAATGTTTTAATATGATGTTCATGAAATAATTTGGAGTGAAAAGCAGATTAATAAAATCAAAACTCATATATTCTGTAGAGTGAAGGGGGGGAAGAGGGATAAATGGGGCAAATAAATTACAACAAACAATGAGAACAACACTAACAAAGAGCACTAGAGAAAACAATAACTATTGTTTGCTAATTTTGGCCATGCTAATGGAGTAGGATTTTGAATTAAATAAGACAGTTAATTTGTAGGAGGAAGAATGTGTGGTGTGTAATTAAATATCAGAGGACCGGTAAAAGTATTCTGGAAGAAATAAGCTCAAGACATCTGCCCTCTTACTGTATTTACAGAAAATTACAGAAGCAGCAAATGTATAATTAGGGTGGAGAACTGTGGATCCATGCACCGTTGTGGCATAAAATTACAGTGTAGTTGCTTTGGTTGCAACAGGATTGATGCCAGTGAACAGGCTATTAATTTTGGAGTTCGTGTGTGTGTGTGTGTGTGTGTGTGTGTGTATTTTTATATACATATATACACAGTCAATATGTGCACATGCATGTCTGTGTGAACCAGAGTGCTTGAGGTTGGAAGGGAGCCCTGGGGGTCACCTTGTCCAACCCCCCTGCTTGAGCAAGGCCACCCCGAGCTGAGTGCTGAGCATCGTTCCCAGACAGGATGGAGGAGACTCCGCAACGTCCCTGGGCAGCCCGTGCCAGGGCTTGTTCACCCTCACAACACAGAAGCGTTTCCTTGCATGTGCACATGCCCTCACACTCACTCTTACTCTGTTTTCCCTGTTGCTCCCTCAGTGAACAGTTTGGTTTAGTTGCTCCAAAATAATCTGTCATAAACTAAGGTTTGGTGAAATGCTGTGGGCTTGATTGTAATCTCACTTACATTGCACGGGTCAGTAGCAATGTGATGTTTTCTGAAATCATAATATCGATTGCTTCTTTGGATATAATCGAGTGGGAAAATCTCTTCTGCTGAAAAAAATCTGGATAATTCATGGTAAACTACTGCTGCTTAACATCCTGGTGCATTTTTCTTTTCCCCCAGTTGTTCAGTGTCTCAAACGAGAAATTCCGATATGCATTCTTAGATATAAAATTGCATACTAATCTCATCTCTCCACTTGAATGAAGACGAACATCTTTCTTGCTGCCAAGATAGAGTTGCTTCATCATCTGTTCTGCATCATGCCATACTCAGTTCATGTTTTCTCCTTTCAAGCTACTGACTAAAGACACTGGAAGGCTTTTACGTTGAATGTGTAGGACTGGGAAGCCGTTGACGTGGTAGCGTCGGGGATCCTTGAGCACGCTCTAAATGTTCTATGTTGGTTCAGCAGTCCAGCTGTGGAAGTGCTGCGTACAGGCTAATGTATCTGGTGAACTGCTTTTGGGATCTTGGGCTGATTCCTGATTTAGAAGTAATTCTGGTGTTGTGTGGCAATGAGACCGCCCTGCTGGGCATAGAACTAGTGAGTTACAAGCTCAGACTGGAAGTGGACTCGCTTTGGTTTGCGTTAAGGGAAGTCAGAGCTCTGTTCTTGTCTATGCAGTTTTCTGGCGCTTTCTGTGTATTTTCCTTCATTTGTTGTGTTTGGCTTTTCACTAAGGTTCTGTCAGCTTGGACACAGCACAACACTAAAGGATCTATATCACTATTTTGAAAAACGGGCATAGGGGCTCAAGCTTTCTTATATCTGTCCATGCTGATGCTGTTTGTGTTGCCTCTGATTTTACTCAAAATCAACACAAGTATTCATTTTTTGGTAGTTAATCAGACGCTGCCTATTCACAGGTTAATCTTTCTCAGTTTAACCTTTAAAATAATAGATAAGCAGCCTTGATGTGAGAGGACAGGGAATTAAAAGAACAGTAATGTTTTGTTGGCTTTTCCCCCATTAGTCACCAGAAAGCAAACATCAACAGCCTGTTAGAAATTTGAAAGCGGTTCAGGCACGATCTCTGTCTTTCCATCAAGACACGCACAGTACGCCAAGGGCAAAGATTGAGCGTAACACTTCATTGCAGATTGCTGTCGTGCAATGTTCCAAAGAGATTTGCAGCTATAGCGCTAATAAAAGAAGTTCCGCAAAGCCTATGGTTTCATATGAGGTGGGGAGGAAAAAAAATGGCAATCGAGCACATTTTTCTGTCCATTAGCTGAGGCAATGTACTGCATAAATAACCAGTTTTGGCCTTTTCTCTGCCCTTTGTTGGTAGCAGTGGTCTGCTATGAAGGATGGAGAGGAAAATATAAGGACATTCCAAACAAATAGTAGGAAATGGTTCATTTTCATTGCAAGGTGGCTATTTGCCACGGGACGGTATTAAGTGTGATTGTTTGCCTTCCCTTGCGTGATCAAACTCTTGTATGTTTTCTGTAAAGATGCAACAAGAAAATCGAATAGACCTAGGAGAGAAAAGAATACATGAGCTTAAAAAAAAAAAAAAAATATATATATATATATTTCCTGTTGTGTTGAACTGAAGAACATAGATTTGTGGTTTAAAACTGGTGGTTGTACATGGAAGTGGAGGTAGGACATCTTAGCAAATTCCTTCTAAAATAAATGGACAAATCCGCTCAAAACCAGCGGAGGTATATGTCAGCTGGAGCTATGGCCAGGATCTTTCACCTAAGGTAATATTCAGTAGCTTGACCTAGAGAATGTTATGTCTGCAGTGAGCCTGGGTTCAAGGTTTGCATGGCCAATAGTTCATGCAGGTCCAGGATTAGTTGTTGAAAGGGAAAGGGGAGGAAAATACAAGACGCAAAAGTAGAATTCACAAGAGCAGTTTACATAAGGTATTAAATTCAGTGCTAATGTCAATATAAATACAAAACAAATCCCGCAGCTGGACTAGAATACCTGAGACCACCTGTTATTTCTCTTAAATATTCAGAATCACATTAATGCAGGTGCCACTAACAGGCAGGGTTTTTCCCGTCATTGTTAATTTTAAATGGTTTAAACAGCTCTGGAAGTATTCATGAATTCAGGTTTCCTCACTCCTCTAATCGTGTTGTCGGCTTAAAATTCACATTTAATTAACCTCTTCACCCAAGGCATAAATCAATACCGAAACTCCGAATGCTAACCGCAGTGATAGTGATTTTCATTTGGGCTAACCTGCTGAAAATTAGGAATTAAGATGCCTGCAGGAAAGGAGCAAACTAGTTGTGTGAAGTGAAGCAGAGCTAACTCATAAACGGTAGTAATGGATGTCCTTGGATGGAATGGGAAATCCATTCATTCAGGTTCCAGGGAAGAAAGTGAGAGCCAGACTGAGCAGAGCACGATGCTGCGTTCGGGACAAAATTCACCTGAGTGGACTCGTGTTTAAGTACAGATTACGTGTGTGTTCTACAAGTCCTGAGAGTCCCAGAAAGATACTTGGATTAGCAATGACAGAGCAAAAGCAGTGAGAATTACGTGAATTTGCACAGGTGCAAATTTTTACGATGAAAATCCTGTACAGTGTTATTTCCTTCTTTTTATTACTGCCACCTAAGTAATGTCATAACGTGGTTTTGGTGCGGCAGCTCCTGGGAGCCTGGCTGTGCAGATCTCTCATGTTGAAAGAGGCATGGGAGACATCAGATGTTAATGGATAACATGCAGAAAAAGAATAGGGCTGGGGAGTAGTAGTGCCCACTGACCATTGTACAACTACTGTGGCACCCGGCATAAAAGTGGTTGTAATCTCTGTTACGGAGACTAAACAAACTATTTTTCCTTTTGTTAGTGTATTTTGCAGGGGCTTAATTCTTATTCAGAATCAAGGATAGGAAAGAACAGAAGGAGGTTCCTGTATTTTTCTGCTTCAAGAAGAATTTCCATATAGTTCTGAAATGCCATTTTTTTCCCCTTAAATAGGGATTTGGTGTCAAATAAAGAGATTTCTTTTCACAATTATTTTGCTGAAGACAAACTAAAAGAATCATAATCCTGTGAGCTTGTCCTTGTTATATTGCTAAAGCTTGAGTACCCCCTGAAATAGTAATGAATGATAATTGAATAAATAGTAATAATCTGAGATTTAATGAGATGATGAGGTGGTGGAATGAGGTGGTTTAGCGAGATGTGATAGGTTCATCACAACCCGCTGTAGTAAGTAGTCTTTGTGCGTGAAGAATTCAAATCTTTGTGTACTAGAAACGCTACGAGCTGTTTTCTGTGGTGGTGAATCAACTGTATTTTGCAAATGAGCTGTCAGCTAAGTGGTCTCGGAGCACCTGGGCTGTGTTTCAGGAGGATGTTCAGTTCTATGCCTACCTGTAAATCGGTGAGGTGAGCATTATCTTTACTCACAGTATGTACTTGGGTGTCTTGGCCAGTCTGGCTCTGGAATCGCAGCGATGGACGATGTATCGAGCAGTTGTGCCTCCACCAGAGGTTACGTTTTGCATTCTGGCTCTTGTGGGTTTTTTTCCCACTTCGGTCCAGCAGAAAATGTTTTCTGAATTAGTGACTGGTGAAATGGGGCCTTTGTAGAATTTGACGTTTTCATAGAGCAAGGGAACTAATTTCCCTCTTGTCAGATATTTGTAGTGATAAGGACAAAGTGTTACTGTGCTTTCAGAACATCTTTATTCCAACAGGAGAGCACAGAGTGCAGAGATGTAAACAAAAGGTGTCACATGTTAAGTGTATGACTAAAATGTTGGGTTTGAATCTCATTTATACCAGAAAGGCATAGGATATTCTCCTAATAAAACTATATTACTGTAAAGCTGTCTTGCTTTTAAATGGTAAAATCAATGCTGTTTCGGGGATATTTCTGCAAAGGCCTCGAGAACTCTAGGGTCAGCGTTTGCATATCTTGTTTACAGGTGTTATTTTAGGCACACCTTTTCTATTTTGCAGGAAATGCAAGTCTGCATACTTGAACCTTTAAACTACTTGAATTACACACCTCATTTCACTAGAGTCTGGTGGTTGGTATATCTTCAACAGCACCATTAAATAAAGTCTTAGCTCAGCAAAGTATTTAGCCATGTGGTTAAAGCTCAGCACACTCTTAAGTCTCTTGATACTTGAAGACCTTCAGGCAAAATTATGTCTTCAGTTATATGCGTGTTACTTTCTTGGTTAAAATGGAATTGCTCGGGTATAAGGAAAAGCAGAACGGGGCAAAACGGAGGCCATCTTACAGAGTTCTGTCCCGTTGGCTTTTCCTTGAAACTGGGTGTTCTGGTACAAAAACTTGAGCAGAATACAGGTTCAGACCTCTTACGTTATGTCTGTTTATTTTCAATGCTCAGATTGGGCAGAATGTTACAAGGGCTTGTAATACAAGGTTGAATTTATAGAACTGAGCAAATGAGGAGTGGAGAGGGAAACTCAGCCTACTTTTTAATGTGTAAGATAAGCATATTTTATGTGGAATCTGACAAATATGGGACCCCATAGTGCTCTTTATTCAGAGACACTGCTCAGAGTGAAGCAACACTGTAAGCCCATAAACTTGTTCTGCCCTGCTTGGCCCATGTAGTGATTCCCATGTTCTTTATTACTTCTCTTCACATACAGGTAGGTTCCGTACAGATTTCTCTTCTGTTTTCTTTAGACTGAAAAACAGTCAGATAAAGTTCAGCATCTTTCTGGCTGGAAGTTGTGAGTATTTCTTAAGAGTCTGGGGAGTGGGTTTTTCTTCTTTAAATAAAGTGGCTGGTGCTGTTATGCCTAGGCCAAAAGCTACAGAATTTTCACTTCAAACCCTGCTAGAATCAATACAGAGCTGCCATTGCATTCATTCTGCAAAAAGAAAACAGGGTTTGGAGGAACAGTGTCCTGCCTTTATCCTTTAATGAGCATTCCCTTTCCATCACCTGTAAGGTTATTTGTAGGCTACAGTCCGTACTGCTGTTCCAGAGCATAATGACAAGGTCCTTCAGAGCTCAAGCAGCAGCAGTTAGATTCTAGTTTCCCTGACCTCAGAAGTTACTATGTTCTATAATAGTCTATTCTGAAAGCACTTCTTGCTGAAACACGCTTGCCGTGTATGCGGCTCAGGTATAGACTGTTTATGGCTTATATAAGCAGAGTTACTTTGCTGTGTGTGTTGCAGTTTTTGTTGGTTTTCTTCTGTTTTGAGTGTGAAAGCTGCCTGTTGTGTCCAGAGTCACCCTAAAATTCTCTTGCTGCTTGATATGTGTGAGGGGAGGCATTTTGATTATTTTTGAGGACAAAAAACATCCTGAAAGGTTGGTAGGTTTAAAAAAAGCACTGATCATTTGACTAGCACATTTCTATATTTCGTACATATAGTATTCCCTCCATCCAAATCAAAAAGAAAAAAAAAAATCAGTTTAGAGCCATTTAGGAAAAAACCCTGTCAGAGTGGGGTCTATTAGGAGGAGGTCTATATGTACATGTAAATGACATTTTATTTTCCGGGGTTTAGGAGTCTAAAAAAGAAATCCCCATCATTCCTGTATTCTGCATGCAAAATACACTTTAGGGTTTTATCAGTGCTTCCCTTATGTGCTTGCAGCTGCAGAGCTGCACAGTGCGTTCACATATGATAGCCATCACTTCAGGCTCTATTTCACCTTGTCACATCCCATTTATAAACTGGGGTTTTAATAGGATGGCAGTCAGTCACTGAAGAGGGAAGGCCTTAGAAAATAAATAAAGATTGAGGAAGTCGGAGATCATTAAAGCTGACACCACCTCACATGTTCATTAATTATGGATCTACTTGGAAGAGCTTTGTTGGACTGCTGGCAAGTGCACGTGATATAATTTTTGAAAGCGCTTGACTCAACTCTTGGAAGACCTGCAATAGGGGGGGACCCAGAAGTGAAATTCAGCCCGAGGGTGTATACATTCAGGTGTGTGCTCTGCCCAGGATTGAAGTTTGCTTAAGGCTGCAATTCTTGCCAAGTGGGCTTTCTCTACAGATTTTTTTTTTTTTTTTTTTTTTTTTCCTTTCTTTCTGTGGGCCATGTTGTCACAGTTGTACTGTGACTTTCCTAATAAAATCCCAGCCAGTTCCCAATATGTTTTCTGTAGACAGCTGTACATAAATGAATGTTTTGGTTGCCACATGTGGCAAATGCCTCGAGGAGGAGATTGCTGTATCTGTTCTGTTCCATATCACATCTTTCCCAGGGGGATCTGCTGGTTGACAGGTGACTGCACATGACAGCAGATACCTGGGAGAAATGAGGCCATGCTTACTCTTTACCACATCTCTCTTTTTTTTTTTTTTTTTTCCTCCACTCTGTGAACTAAACTTAGTTATTTTCTCTCTCTCAAGTCCCATATACCTTTTAGGCTTCAATTTGAATAGTTTGTGAAAGCTCCAGCAAACCTCAGGCTTCTATTGACAGGTTTTTTTCCATAGCAGTGCACGTCCAGAGAAACATTAGCAACAAGACCAAAGTCTCCTACTTACACAGATTAAAACCTCCTTTAAAAAGAAATAAGCAAATACAGCCAGGGAGAGGCTGTGAAACCAGACCAAGCTGGCCTTGAACTGAACTCTTGTTTTTAGAAATACCTGAGCACTTCTGCTCCTGGAGACCATTCAAGCTGTAGTCAGAACTTTGATGTTCTATGTTTTAGTCTCTTGGTTATCAATAAGTGAATGCTGCTGGGGGCAGGGAGGGCAGCAGCAGATATTCTCATGAAAACAAACCTGAAACACCTCCGTGTCATGAGGAAACTGCTAATTTGTTTGACTGCTGTTCTTCAATGAATAAGAGGTGAAGGCAGGATACCGATGTGTATCCACGCTTACTGCAGCTTGTTGCCCCACATACTGTGCTGCTTTTGTGGGGGAGTTGCACTCATAGCCTTGTCTCTTCTCTGCCTTTCCTTCACAGGTTTCTGTAGGAGCTTTGAAGAACAATTTCAGCCTGAAATGAACCATCGTGAACTTCTGTTGCTCCTGGAATGAGGATGCCAGGCATCCCCCAGCCTGCACCCCAGAAAAATGTAAGTGAACAGGACAAAACCATGGATGTGATCTGGGCTCCACTCATTCTGATCACTGTCGCACCACCAGATGCACTGTGTGGCAAGCAGTGATGCCTTGCTGACCCTCAGTGTAACCGTCATTATAAATAATAGCCTTGTAATTACTTTCTTAAAAGAAAAGCAGAAGCTGAAAAGTAACTAGGTGAAAACTGCAGGTAATATGTGGGACACACATTTCCATAAAATGAGGAGCAGTGTTCTTGTGCTGTGGCTTGCAGGCACCAGCAAAGCGAGGGAAAGAGGCCAAATGTGTGCCCAGCCGTAAGTCTTCTGTGCCTCCCAATAAACAATTCTAGCATCTGTACAACCAGATGATGAAGAACAAATGAGGCGAGACTTCAAGTGTGGAATTTTTCAGTGTGCTAGTAATCAAAAAAAGAGCCGAATGTGACAGCTTGAATCGTCACCAGGAGGTTCCTAGAACCAAAAACTTAAAGAAATCATTGCAACTCATTTTTACTCCCAAGATCAGTACCTAACTTTGAAGAGATGTTTAAGTTCACTCTCTCATTAATGGAGGGAGAGAAGGAACTTGGAGAAGTGTTGAGACAATCACTACTTGGGTTTGCACAAACTAAGTGTGGAACTTCTGTGAAAACGAGATAATTGGAGCTGAGGAATGATTTGTGTGCAGAGTTGCATAAATTTAGTTAAAGAATATAGACAAACTATTACCGTGGCCAGGGTTGTATCAGTGACTTATGTTAACCAGCTGACTTTACAGTCCAGCTGTCTATAAGCACTCAGACAAATCTTTGGCTGGTGCTGTGTCAGTTGATAAGGAGCAGCTGAGGGTGATAAGCTTTAGCAGTTTTGGATGGAGTAGTCTGAGGTGTTACCTGCTTGTACAGTAAGGCGTGATTAAAGTTAATTAACTTGACAAAAGACTTCATTGATATTTTACCTTCGGCTTATTTTTATTTAACTTAAGAGGAACCCAATTAAGTCATCAGTTTAAACTGAATATGTCTGTATCAGAGGTTTGTTTAGGTTTAACTAAAACACTTGAGGTAAAATGCCAGGAAGTTCTATGTAGGAGACATTCCTTTTTCTATGATTTTGGCAGTGATAGAGCTATTCGTATAACGTAACTTTGATCCTCCCTAAACTACTTGAAACGTGAAGGCAGGACAGTGAGCCAGCACTGAGGAGCTAATACATCTCCTTATCCTGACTCCTTTGAGTCATTTCTCTTTTCCTTACTTGTGCCAGGGCAGCCAGAAGGATCCCTGAATGCCAGGCTGCAGCACAAGCTCGGGAAGGGTGGGCTTTCAGTGCTGCAGCTGCTCTCTGACCCTGGGCTGCTTGGCTAGCGACCTCGGCAGTAGCATTGGCCCCACAGGCCTAGAGAAGGGACCCTGTGCTTAGTTGCCATGTGCTCTGGTTTGTTGGGCTAGTTGTGGCCTCCGGAAATCATTTACGCTGTGCACGTCGTGCTTCTCCTAGGTTCACCCTGGCACATTCTCGGTGATCTCCTCTTCAGGTGTGTTGACTCCTTAGAGCTGGAGGGTTAAATATTTCTTGTCTTTCAAACAAAAAGCTTACTTTCATACTGCTTTTTGCAGATCATTGCTTCCATGCTTACTGCTACTATCTCTTTAGAGCTAGGGTTATTTCGTACCAAGAAAAGAAATTCATGTAGTGACAGCCGACTGCGCAACTTGCATAACACCTTTTAGCTGAGGACTTTGGGAAACATTAAAAAACATTAAGCTTATGTGATAAACACTGGGGAGTCATGAAGTTTTTAATCCTCCTGTATGAAAAGGTCAATTAAAGCGAACAGAGCAATTTGTCCAAAGTCAAGTAGTGAGTGACTGATTGAACTACAGTCCGAAGCCCAAGGCTTTGGATTATCCATAGGGCATATAGTTGCTATGTCACAAAATCTTGCTAGAGATGGGGGTAGAACTTAGGAGTCCTGATGCTGTCCTGTCCCAGACAAGCACTGGAATTAATGAAGTCTGGTTTCTGTGTTCCTGAGGTTGTGCAGGGACGCCCTGTACCAGCGCAGTATCGCTCTAAAGCATGGGCTTCCTTTAGCCGGCAGAACGTGCTGTGGATCTAAACTAGTGTTTGCCTCTGGGTTTGGACCAGCATTTTAAAAAATACTGAAGCAGAAAAAGAGAAGGAAAGAAAGAAAACCAGAGGGTGTGATTGGTAATTCTTGTAATTATTTAATGATTTCCACAAGGAGGTTGTGCAGAGTTTTAACCACTGTGCACAGCGTAGTAAATAAATCTGGATTTAGTTTCATACACTCTCAACAACGTCGCTGCAGATTTGTGTTACAAATCAAACTTAAAAATATTCCGCTGCTTAAACATTCTTGTATGTAATTGCATTTTGACTGCAATAACATTATCAGAGCATCTTTCAAGCTTCAATTAATGCAAACCTAATTCTACCTTAATACCAGTACCGAGAGGATTTTAGCCTAAGAACAGACAGATTTATCTTGGAGGTCCAAGATGATTTTCAAATGCCTTTTGTACAGTTTTTATACTGTGTTTAAGTAGCTTATGGACTGAACTATACTGATGTAGACATCTACATCAATTTAAGGACCTGGCTTTGGTGGTTGCTGTTACTTTGACTGCTGTTCCCTGCAGGATGGAATTCCGACCTATGGAGACAATTTTGGTAATGCCAAATAATTAAAGACAGACTCTGAGAAATAACAGAGATTCCCTGTCTTCCTCACATTGCTGTTTTATCAATAAATATTTAGAATTATTGAAATTTCTATTTGACTACAGTCTTGTCTCAGAATGGGGCAGTACTAACTTTTAATTTACTTTTCATTGCATGATGCAGTTGATAGACTTTTTTTGTGGTGAACTTTTTTTCTCAGGTATTTTAATGTACTGTTACTGAGAATATAAAATTTAAATGTGCATAGCAGTCAGTGTAGCATATTTCAGTCATGTCTGAAGTTTCATTAATATCGCAAGACGTTGTGGGTTTTTTGTTTTTTGTTTTTTGTTGGTTTTTTTTTACGGGTGCCCATGAAATGAAAACAGGTATAAAATTTGTATCTGGTTTAAAATTTTACAAGTGAAGTTACACTGAACGTAAAGTAGGTCGTTTTCTAACACCATAAAACGTAGTGACAGGAGGGGGGAAAAAAAATCCCTTGAACTGCCTATGCAAAACTAGGGAGATCTATATTGAGTGAGGTGTTCGTATCCCTTTCAGAGGCAGGTCAGTTGAGAGAGATACTGAGAAAAAACAGATCACTTCTTACACTCTGTCTTTGAGTCTAAGGTCATCCGGAATCATACCAAGTTTCCTATTTAGAGCCTAAATTTGTGAATTCCAGGCTGAGGCATCTTCTGTGCTAACCCCAGCAGAGCCAGTTCTGAAGTTTGAATCGGCGTAACACCATCCCTGTGCTGCTGTAACCAGGCTGATGAGTCAGCTACAGCTGGGTTAATTTGCCTAGATGTAGTTTAGCAGGTTATCCCCATATAAAAAAAAAAATCCTCATTACTCATACTACCACTCCATCCTAGGTTTGTACTGCTGCTCTTTCAGTGACCTATCCAGCACCGTTCCTGGTGCGTTGTCCGATGCAGACGGTGGCGTGTGAGCTCATCAAAGTCCAAAGGGTCTCTCCTCATCCAGTAGATTAATTGCATCTGCACGTAGGCATTGCTGTGTTCTCACCGTCGGTGGTTTTCGTGTCGGTCTCTTTACAGTGCAGGAAGGGAACTATCTGCCAGCGAGGAGCCGTACGTGGGCACACGTACGTGTGTGTGCACAGATGAACAGTTCTGCACCTTGGCTGCGGGCAGCAGGGGAACGCTGCTGTGCTTCGCTGGGTGGGGAAACGGCCTGGCCTGGTGCCTCATGCTATTCTGCATCGGGGGAGAGACCACAGATTCCAGAGTCCTGACGGTTCTGGGGAAGAGGGACTTGCGGAATTGAGCAGATTGAAGGCAGCGGCTTTGAGGTGCAGGATGACAGCAGTGTTGGTTATGCACAGGTAAATGCTGACAACCATTTTCTGAACTTCTGCTTGCATAAAAATCAGGTGGATGGGAGCTTCTAATACCTGATCCAATGGTCGCACTTACAAGTCTCTCTGTACTGGAGACCTTCTTAGCTAAACACAATAAACAGTGATCTCCTCATTCCCTACAGCCACCTGCATTTTCTGGTTAATCCTGGCTCGGACCAAATGCAGATTTGTCCCTCATATCTACTTGTGTATGGTGTCTCAATGATGGACAGTGCATGGAACAAATCAAACCTAAATGCACAGGCCGGTTCTTCAAGTAACTCCTGATTTTTTTAGGGAGGTTTGAAAAGTAGGCAGATGCTATGTTGTAGCTGGTGGATTTTTCAGCAATGTTGAAGGGAAATAGAGGAAATGTAGTTCTCTTTTAAGCTGACACTAGTTTGTTACCACTGCTTTAGTATAAAGGGAATCTATGTCACTTTAACAAGAAAATCATAGGTCTATGATTTTTATGTTGTACTTAATGAAACCTTAATGTTTAAGATTTAGTGGCAAAAAAATCAGAGTGTTTCTGCATGTAAAAACACAAACAGGAATCTGGAGAGATATGTCATTTGAGGCTCCTTGGTTATCAAGCTAAAGTGTGGGTCTAAAGAAATGTCAAACTCTCCATCTGTTCACTGTGAATTGTGGAGGTCTTCACAAGAAGACCCCTGAACATCAAAAATGTTGAAAGGAGGATTGCCAGAGGGCAAAACTTCCCGAAGGTTAGCAAGCATGCATTGTACTTCAGCATTTAAAATGGCAGGAAAGATTAAGCTAAAATCTAAAGCTGGTAAAAGCAAATTTATCTCATTAAAACCCTTGATTTGCTGCCTTCAGAAGATCTGCAAAAGTCTTGAATAGGATTAAGGAAAGGGCATCAAGATGAACAGAGTACAACCATATCAGCAAGGGGTTTTGCAGATGGCATCTTTCCCTCTTGTGAAAAGCTTTTCTATACCTTCAAATTATGTTCAGACAGCTTAATGTAAGGTAATAAGAAATGTGGACTCGGGTGGGTGAATATGCAGGTCAAGGTAAATGCAGAAAAGAGGATCTTCCTGAGGCTGGAAGGATTTTACATATTTTATGCTCCGCTTTAGAAAAGCATCTTTATTCTAATGTTGCTAATTAGTGACACTTGGTGTTTCCTTTTTGTAACAGAGGCACCTGCCCATTCAACTTGTAGGGCAAACCTTAAAAGTTTGAACAGATATACTACACAGTAAAAAAAAAAAAAAAAAAAAAAAAAAAAAAAAGTCTTGTAACTTTTTAAAAAATTGAAATGCATCACAGAGGATGGATGCATGATTTCTCCAGTGTGCACAAGAGCAACATAACCAGTGGTGGGAAAGGCCGTCAGTTGAGCAAGGTGTAAAACAGTTTATTTCTGTACTGGAAAAATGTTAGAATTTAATATTTTCCTATTCTGCCAGGAAAGAAACAAATGTTGATGGCTTCTAAAGAGCAAAACTAAAGCAATACTGTTTGGAGATGTTGAAGAACCCGATTCAAGTCCCTGTCTTAATGTGTTTTCCTATAAAAACATGCTGAGTGATGGCTATTGTGATAAACAACAAGGACATTAGGCTGCAAGCTCTCCTGGGCAGAGAACCAGTTTCCATTTGTTTTGTAAAGCCCGGGCATACATTTGTGCCAAGACGAGGAGCAGCCGTTTAAACGTGGGGGCCCCTCGAGTCCCTGCTGGTGCGATCAGGCATGTGGATGGAGATTTTTGGCAAAAGAAGTTAAGCTAAGCTATTTCAATACATGCAAATTAAGCAGAACTTTCAAAGTACCCAGCTTGGTACTAAAGAAGGTGCAAATCAGGTAGCAAATTATAAAAACCAAATCCTCAAAATAAGTTTCTAGATGTTAACTTCCAGACCTTTAATGTTCTGTACCCAACTCTCAGAAAAATACTGCCAAGGTCGAAGTAAGGGTTGCATTAGTTCCTACTCAGCCCCACAAAGGAACAGTTAATTTCCTTTTCCCCTCCTCTTTTAGTACCATTTAGTCACGAGATTCTTAAATACAGCTTGCAACCAAATGTTATTTATGCTTCTTTTCTTAGCTGTATCCAGTAACTGCTAATTAAGTCTTTTGTAGCATGACTCTGAACTAATTAGGGTTAATTGAGCCTGCTTGTGCATTAGCTACTCCAGCACTTGTCCTGATAATCAGGAGTTTTGAGTGCATGGAATATTTTTGTGATTAGCTAGTCTAAATTAATGTTCTCTGCTGTTTTTCTTGCTCTCGTGGCCTTTTGTGATTTACTCTGATAGTAAACATGAGTATCCCTTTTCTCCTGTCTTATTTCTTGTGGAAAGAATAAATTACTGGTCACTATAGTAGGCTTCTTGTCATGCTGCTTGGTTGTGGTAATGACTGCATGAAGTGGGAAGTTAAGAGTTTTCGTAGGTGTTCAGTTATCTGTTGAAAGTTGCTGAAGTGCCAAGCTGTTATAGTTTGAACTGAAAAAAATTTTTTGTGTGTGTGTGTACAGCATTGCACAGTGCCGCAAGTTGGTGTTGATAAACTACTTGCTGTGGAAGGAAAAATGTCAGCACTGGAACTGGTGATGATTCACTTACTGCAGTGTCATGATTTTTAATTTTTTTTTTTCTTTTTTTCCTTCCCTTGGAGATCTTTCAACCCAAGTTCTTGATCCGGTCTGTCCATCCTTAGCTCTGCTGAGGTCATTGCCAGATTAGCCACAGCAAACCAGGTGACAAGTCCTCTGCCTTCAGAGTTAGGTGAGGTTAGTCACCGATTGACCTGGGAGATGATAACCAGGCGCCCAAAGGCTTGGGTTTAAGGAGGTTGGGCTGGCACTGGCACTCTGCTCGCCCCGTGCTGCCAGTTCAGGTCGTACGAACGTGGGACGCCCCGGAGCAGCTCCCCGGCGCAGAGCCCCTGCGTGCCGAAGCACAGTGCTACTTTAATACAGACATGACAACAGAGGGAACAAATGCTTGGGTTCAAATGCTTCTCACGCTGTCAGGATTCCGAGGGTTGCTGGGCCCTCCTGCTCGCACCCGCATTGGTGTAACACATTACATTTCAAACTTCCCCGCTCGGGGTGACAACTCACAGAACATGCTGGAGTGGCCCATTAAGCAGCATGCTGTATATGAATATTCATTCTTCTGCCTTTGTTATTTACATAAATTTAGTGCAAAGCAAGTCTCTTTGCTATGGTGGTTTGGGTTTTTTTGATACAAATGTAGATACAGCTGCACACACTTCCTTGAATTAGAGCAATACCTTTTATTTTTCTATGCCTCTTTACCCTGTTGGAACTGAAAATATTTTTTCTTCCCCTTTTGCATGTTAAATTTGGAACTATGTAGTTAGCTGAAAGGATGATTGCATATGTATTAGATTTTCTGAAACTGTCTCAGCTTAAAGGCTTCTGAACTACAGGTTCTGAGCATGATTTGCTTATTATTTGTATATACCAGAGCAACAGTACTGATTTCAAAAGCGTTGTACCGATCAAAGAATAGTGTAAAGGTGCGTTAGCTGTGGGTATCCAACTTTCTCTGTGTACATCTGTACATATGGGCAATGTAAATACTTGCAGATTGATCCGCAGACAAAGTACTTTAGGCGGTCAGGTCATTCCTCGTGTATGTGTGCTTGCATGGCTGCACTGAATTCTGCGAGGCTCTAGGACCGTGGAGATCTGGGAAACGTGACCTGTAGGGAAGGACTGAGTGACTCTGAGATAGCTTCCTCTGGCAGAGACCTTGGAGGGCTCTGGGGCAGGGCAGCACGAGTTGTGTTGGGTCTTCAAATAGATAAAAGACTTCTTCAGAAGGAATCTCATAATTAATTAATTCTGTTTGGTAACCAGCCCATGAAGTTGCAGATTTAAATTTCATCAAACAGAATTTTGGGTTAGAAATTGCTAGTTAAGCTTGTAAATGCCAGGTACGCTCTGTTTTGTCTTAACTTGCTGCCAATGATGGAAGTCAACGGCGAAGCTGCTTATGACACTTTCTGCTTTAGTAACCAGACTTGGGGGTGGGAGAGAATCTGGGCTTTTATCCTGCAAATGAAGTATCAGATCATGGAAAGCTGGTGGCACTGGATGTGCCAGGGTGTGGAGCGCTGCAGTCACTGTGCCCTTTGGCCAGCCAAAAGGCAGAACCAGGAACAGTATTTGGGTTTGGGTGCTGAACTTTTAACTTGGTCACCATCCACTGTGCTTTGAACGGGGATTAATAGCCAGTGGTATTATGCTTCAAGATGTCCCATGTCTGAGGTGAAGAAATAATGTTTTTTTTCTTTTCTCTGACAGTTCAAAATAATAGCAGTCTGGTTTTACACTGTGCATCTACTGTGCGGAAGATGATTTGTAATTACTTCACGTGTATACCTCGTCCATCCGTGAGGGACGCTGTGGCGCTGAGCCCCCTGTACAGACTGAGAATCTGCAGCCTACAGGATTTACGTGAAGCCAGGAGTCTTGACTGCCAGTCTATAGTAATAGTCAGAGCTCTCCATCACTTAGAGATGTTCTTTCAACCCTTGGAACCCCTTAACCATTTGAATTCATCCACCCCTATTTCTGATGCTGTTTACAGGCCGTAGCTGCAGTACCGGGCAGCGTTTTGTTACCTGAAGCCTGACATTGCTGCGCTCTGCATCAAATAAGAAACAAAGTTGTTTTCTGCAGATAACAGCATAACTATCCCTTTGGCTGCATCAAGTGTTTAATGCAAAAGATCACGTAATTACTTTCATTGCCATTCTGGACACAGTTTGTAAACTTTTCCATTCATAGTATGTGTGTCTTTACAATAGATATCAAGGAAAATGGGGCCGCAGAACTAAATGTAATGCAGGTGGGTTTGTCGTCCCTGTGTTACTGCATTGAAGGGAATTTGTTCATTAAGTACTAAAAAAGCATTCAAGTGTCTGAAGAAATGGCTTGTCTTAAATGAATAATTGTGCGTAGTCCTACAAGATGGTTACTCATTTAATTGTTGCTAGGAAGTAAGCAGCTAGTAAATACAGCCATATAACTATCACCGATACAAATTAAAGTGTTTGACCTTGTATGAAATGAAGCAGTATTTCTACAGTGGCTTGTGTCTCTTCCTGAAAGTCTCAACTGCATGTTTACCCCACAGTGCAAAGTCTGTAAAGGTTTTCCTGCTGGAGAGAATAGTGCATTTCCAGGGGAGGATGAAGCTGAATTTGCTCAGATTGAAAAGCTTTTATTACTGCGAAGGAGAGGTAAAAGTTTCTAAATACTTCATTCTCTACTGCAGTGGTAAAAAAAAAAAAAAAAAAAAAAAAAAAGCTTGCTGATGGCTGGTTAACTAGTTAAATTTAGGCAAAAACTGTGCTTGCCTTTTGGACTGTGCTTGCCTTTTGGTCTTTTGAAAGAGAACCCGTTTTCTTTCGGGAGGTATCGTGTGTTGGTCGGCTGTATGCTGGATCCTTTTGTCTGGGTCAGGTTGGGTCTGCACTGCTTTGGTCCACGCAGGGAGCCAAGGAAGAGGGAGAGCAAAGCAATGGGTAGCATGTACAAACCCACCCACAATTCCCTCTTGTCCGTTCGTCACAAGACTGTTGGCCTTTGTGTGGGGTCCTGGTAATGCTTTGTTGGAGTCAAAGAGGCATGAAACAAGTGTTATTAAGGAGCATCAAAGCAGGTGTTGCTGGTGTTAGCGTGTGGGCAGTCGATACAATGGGATGCTTTATAGAATAGCCCTTGGCCCTCACAGTGTATCCAATTTTTTTTTTTTTTTTTGATATAACATCTGCTAAAGGTCAAGAAGTATATTTATCAGAAACAAGTATGTGTTAGAAATAAGGAGCTATCTCTTTTCTAGTAATGTTTTCAAATGGGGACAAAATTGAGATACTTGGTTTTCTCAGTGACTAGAAAGAGAAGATCTGTAGAACTTGAAAAACACTTTCCACTTCTCTGGAAACGCCAGTGCATTAGTGTTCTACAGACACTAATGAACTCTGGTTGGTTCAGTCAAAAACGTGAGGATACCTGCAACTGCTTTACAGAGGGGCCCAGCGCGGTCAAATCTCGTATTTTAAAAGCAGAGTCTGTGCTGTGGGTGCATCGCGTCTATGGATCTGGAACTGGAGGCGTCCAGCCTGGATTTTCAGAGAACTTAAGTATTTGTGGCTTGTTGCAGAGTTAGTCAGACTGTTAAAAGTGAAACCGAGCGCTCTAATATACCGTCTCTAATCAGAACCTTTAAAAAGGGCCGAGAGGCTTAAATCGGGTAGTAATGGAAAGCAGATGAAGCAGAAGGGCATTTCCCCTCTCGGGTTACCCTTTATGGCAGTCTTTAGCAACCGATCTGAAATCTGCCACAAAAATCATCTGTGTCTTATGTTTTATGGCAGGTAAGTCTGAGGAGCTGTGTAAGTGGTAGGCTGTGATTTGTGTTTCGTACCACCAACTGGTTAGCAAGAGCTCATGCAGACGACTGGGCTGAAACACCCTGTTAATTTGATTATTTTGCATTCCTTTCCCTCTTCTGTTTTTGATCTACCTCCGTCTGCCTTGCCTATTCTGATCCTAATTTTCTTGAGCTAGACTTCTCTCCAATTACACTTACCTGGTTTGCAGCTTTTACCTTTTTTAATCAAAAAAAGAAAAAGAAAACGTGTGCCTGGGAACTGTTAGAGTAATGAAGAAGACAGAAGCACGCTCCATGCAGAATAGGATCTGTGAGCAACTCTGCAATAATCAGGAACTGAGTCAGAAAGCTGATTTATATAGAGGTGAAAGGGTATATATGGGAGGCAATCATCCCCCCCCCCCCCCCCCCCCCCTGTTTGAAGCCAAACCCGACACTTCAGTGGTAGAACACTGCATCGCTTGCTGTGCCACTATGGTAAATCCAGCTTGCAGCTTCCAAGAGCTCACTTTCCCTCAGAAGCTGAGCCTACTTCTTTTCAGACTAGTGCGAATTCCCCCAAAGAGGAGCCACTGTGGGCTCCTTGGATGGTAACTATCATAATTAGAACAGAGGCTTGCCTGGAGCTTTTGCTTCTTCTCGGCATCTTCTGAATGTTGGCAAATGAGACCAATAACACACAACTCTGCTGATTTCTCAATGGATTCTTTTTGGACAAAAATGTAATTTAGAGTATGAAATACTGAATTCCACTACTGAATCCCAGTGACGAGAGTGAAACATACTCTGCTTCTCTAATTTGGACTGGCTCGATCATTAAGAACTTGTTTCTTTTAATTAGCCTCTCTTCTTTGTTTCCTCTAGATGAGAAGCATTCTCAGCAGGCTGATTTGCGCTGTATATTCTGGTGTACATTGTGATCATTCGGGAGCTGTAAGGAACCCCCAGGTTTTACCTGCCAAAGTACCCCCCCAGAAAGCCAGGTACAACTTAAGCTTTGACTTCTTTTTTTTTTTTGTAGTGCCACAGGAAGAGGATAATAGGCAACTGACTTCATTAATGTTTAAGTCCTTGTAAACAGGTATTTGTAGTCTTTATGAAAGGAAATGGTCTATTCCAAGTCCTTTGGTAGTGGCTGCCAGATTGCTTCTCCACTGAAATGAAGACTGTGCCTGGATATAGATAATTACTACCAAAACCTGCCAAGCTTGGGAATTCCTCTCTGTGGACCAGTTCCACAGGGCTTGACATTTATATTTATAATCTTTTATTTTCAGTGGAACTGTCCTTACAGCCAAAACACAAACATGCAACTTTAGGGTTAAACTTGGCTTCAGCCCGAGATGTAATTGCCATGCTGGTAAAGGAAATGTGATGCTTCAGATTCTTCTCTGCACTCAAAAACTGACTGAACATTTTCCCCATTTCCTTGTAAATTCCAATTCCTTTGTAAAAGGGAAAATGCTAATAAAATGATTTTTTTTTCTTTTCCTCTTTTGTATTCCTTTAGTAGCCTTTTGTTCTTGTGCCTGGAATTTGACAGAGTTCAGAGCACAGTGAAGAATCTCCTCTGTTAAAAATATTTTGGGGGGAAGCCTGGCTACTGAGAAGCTGTTTCTCTTATTTCCTGCTCAGACCAGCAGCAAAAAGTCACAGCTATTTCCAGTACCATTGACTTGAAGGAATGTCAATCAGAATTTTCTGAGAGGGTGGGTTTTTTTATTTATATGTGTTTGCTTTCCTCTCAGTTTGGATGTTAAGAATTCATGATATCAGAAGCAAAAATACGGGGGAGAAAATACAGAAGCAGATACTTTCCTTAAAGTAGTGGGTCCCCTGACATGTGCAGCATACATAGACTTTAACGTGATTATGATCATCTTGATCTAAATTTTGAGAAACATAGGACAGAGAACTTTCCCCTGCAGCTCCCCTGTAGAGCTCCTTGGGTTCAGGCACGTCTTCCCTGCGCGCCTCCATTCCTCTGCAGACCTCGCTGCACAGAGCGCCTTGTCACAGGGCGCTCGCACCGCAGCTGGGTTGTGTTTGGTCTTTCCGCTGAGTCTCCCTGGTTTTGTCACAAGCTGACTTGCATTTTGGCTTAAAACTGTGGAGAGAATCAACATCTGTTTTAGGAAGTATTTAAATCTATGCTGTTGAGAACAGAGTATAAATCGAATGTATATGTATGTAGTATACGGTTTAGGCTTAAACTTAAAAAAATTATATCGACATTTTACACCAATCTGGGATTGAGATCCACTGTATAAAGATGTGGACATCTAGAAATCATGATAGAAACATTAAAAAAAATGTTTATTTCCCTGCATTTTTAAATGTTCACACTTTTACAATTGCTTGCTGACATCCTGCTTCATATTAAGAAAATAAAGACAAACATGCATTATGACCTAAACCAGCAATGGCTCAGCTGATGGTGTTGGTGGGAAGATTCACTCTGTTGGCTGACCGACCGTATCTCCAGTTCTGTGTTCTGTTCCTTTGCTGGGCAAGGACAATATATTACTGACAAGCCTTGAGAGAATGTTAGGAAACATCATTCCAGCTGTTAGAGTCAATGAGCAAAACTGTGAGTCTTGTCAACTCCTTTTGCTATTTCACAGCGCAAAGCTGTCACCTCATTAATCAGAGGAGTGTGTTACCACGATACTCCAGCATGAATTGCATTCATTGCTGAGCTTGACAATTCCTGGAATAAAACAGCAATTTGACAATCCCCACCTTACGCATTTGAAATTTACAGTGAAATTTCTGTTTACTGGTGATGTACTTGATTAATCAAACCGATGAGGATTTCAATATGTGTATTAGAAACCATAATTAAAAGGCAGACAACTAAGAAACTTGTCAGGTAGGAGGTTGTTACAGGGGAAAAAACCCTTCATTTAATGCACAACAATCCTGGGTGCGGCTCTGCAGCACTGCTGGCTTAGTGCATGGAAGCATGACTGGGATGTTTTAGATCAGATGACAGATTTTCCTAAATGAGGATCTAATTTTTGGTCTTTCAATCCAAAATTCTTTTTCCATCAGTTTAAGTATTGGGTTGAATTTGGTTCTCATTAACATGCTCAAGCCTGGAGCAATTTCATCAAGGCTAATGAATAATGTAAATAAAAGAGAAGGTCTGGTAGTAAAATGTAATATTCAACCAAATTTGGCTCAAGGGTTTTGGAGTAATCTAACTAAAGATGGAGTATATCCCAGGTACCCACAAATATAAATAGTAATGGGGATCTGAACTTCATGACTTAGCCTAAACTGTGGGACCGATGCCTCCCGTTTCCCTTTACCATTAGGGAAGTGTAAGTCCTCTCTAAGCTTGTGCACTCTCTGTAGACCAAGGAGAGGATCTAAATAAACAATAATAACAATAAAAGGAGTCGATCACAGAGAATGTTTACATGGCAACTCAGAGAGTGACTTCTGCTTGCTCTTCCCTCAATCTGAGCCACTGAAAGCTCTTGTGGTTGTGTTAACACGTCCTGAATGCACCATGGTCCTCATCGGAACAAGCCTGTAGTTTCACAGTATATGGGAGTGTAAGCTATCATCTGCCTAAAAAGCGTTATAAAGACATAATACAACTGTTCCAAGCAGTAGCATCCCACTTATAAAAGTGTTAATAACCAGTGAAAGAGCGGTGGCAAAGTGCTGTAGCAGCGCTGAGTCTGTGCCGGTGTTGTCGACAAAGTTTGGAATGACTCACAGTATAAGCAAGAGCTTCTGCAGTGCTGACCTTGTCCTAGCTTGAAGGGAGATCAGACCTCACCTGGAGAGGACAGGGAATCCCACTGTGCCAAAAAGTCAATGAGAAAGGAATGTTTACTGGAGGTTCAGATCCACTCACTTCCAACACAGTTGCAGAGCATCTTCACGTTATGACAAGAACTGCAAAGCATGTGTTCAGGAGAGTAGAATGTACAGAAGGCAAATATTCATCCGTTCATTCTAATTATACAATAAAGCAAGCCAGAAGGTCAATTCTGAGTCTAGAAATAAGGTTTCAGGTGGCTGTGGGGTGTATTCAGTCTGAAGTTGACAGAGAAGGAAATGAGAGATTACAGAGATGAACTGCCTGTGCCCGCTTGGCTGTAGCACTGGTACGAGTAAGCAGTCCACAGGTGCCAGAGAGGAAAGACTGAGGAAAGGTGGATAACATCACCTCAGCTGTTGTTACTGTATGTTTTACAAGACCAAGTGAAGATCATATGATATTTGTAACATCACCCTTTCTGTGGAGTAGGCTGCTAACAATAATCAGGAGATCAGTCTGCCTACAAGCTATTAATTTTGTTCTTCCTTAGAGACTTCTAGACTCTGGCTTTTGTCTTCTTTCACAGCTTTTGACAATGTCGTGCTAAAGTAATTCTTTGCTCAGTGCAAGAGATGCCTTCATCATGATCCCGTTAAAGAGGAAAGAAGAACTGTTACATGCCTTTAAACATGTCACTGCTCATAAATGTCATCGGTTCTGTTTGTTAAGCCATAGTGAAGCCAATAAGTTGTTAATAATTCAGCGTGCGGTTACAGAAGGCAAAGTCACGCTTTGATCAAAACCAGGTAACACAAAAGCATGGAGTGTTCTGCTCAGTAAGTTAATGGACAAAAGTTAAACACTTTGATAATATAACTGGACTGAAATGGCAGTACACTGGAAAGTTATTTTCAGAATTCAGTGATAAACCTCAAATATTTCCCGTATCAAATCCATTACAGGGATTTGCATGCTTGTTCATTCAGGGAAGTGTCTTTAACTCAAGAGGCTGAAGTTAAGGATTACTAAATCCTAAAGCTGTTTAACTTGAATTAAACGCGGTTGGTACGTGTGCCCATGCATCCCCATCCCTTTCTGCACTGAATAATGTTTAGACATTCCGCTTTTGGAATGGAGAAACAGTAGTTGCCTGGTTTTAATTTGTGTTTGTGTGCCACCAAGCATAATGAAATCTTGATTTGTGACTGAGGAACATAAACAAATAAAACATAGGAAAGAAAATTTGCATTCTAACCTTTGTTGTGTAGGACATACCAACCCTTTAAACTTAGTTTATTAGTCTTTGGAAAATTGGTAATAATCTTGAACAGCTGCTGTGTAGTTCAGTGTTTGCAGAGTGGCTTGAGGTGTTCTGCTGAAAAGTGACATAGATGAAAAGTATTCCTTTCGGTAATAAGAAAGTGAACTTGAAGCACTCAATTTTGGAGATGGATTTGAAGCTGAAGCGTGAGGTAATGCAGGCGGAATGTTTGCAAAACGCAGAGCAGAGCTAGTAGGGGTAAACACTGTAATGCAAGTGTAATTCGAGGATGCTTGCAAAGCAGGTAGTGAGCAAAAAGTTACAGTACGGCTAGAATTCAGTTTATAGCTTACTTGATGAAAGGGTTCCTAAACCGCAGTGTAATAAAGGCTCCTACCTAGAAACAGGCAAGAAAATTCTTACTGCCAGTACGGTACAAGTCAAAAAGAGGGAGCGCAGAGGAAGAGGGGCACGTACCCATGCGCCCGTTCTCGGGGCGAAGCTGCAGGCTCTGTGAGCCCGGCTGCAGGGGGGATCTGGGCCTGGGGTAGAGATTTCTTTCAGGGCAGAGACCCGATACAGTCAGCAAATCCTGCGTGATATCAGATGTCTTCGCTTGTAGCTAGGACACATAATATCAGTGTGCTCTATTTATATTGTTGTGTTAATGAACAGTCTCCGGTAGAGATAGCATTTCTGGTGCTCGGCCTGCTGTAATACCAAAGGGTTTCTGCCTGCAATTACATATGCATTAGGCTTTCCTCCTTTCAGCTGGATACTATTAAGTTGTTCTGATAGACAAAATACAATATGAATAGACCCAAAATATAATTTTGATCCCATTTTAATCCAGTGGTTTTAATTTTGTCGCTATTTATAGGAGATGTCTGAGGCAATGGAGTAGGGTAATTGCTGGAGCGAAAGATGGGACGGAGCATTTCCAGGAAGAATCCTAACAGGAGTATTATTTTTCTACCAGAGAACTTTCCTAGTAAGAATGCATAAAGATCTCTGCTTATTTTTAGCAAATCCCATGGTACTTTTAAAGTCCTATATGAGCAAAGCATTTGCTCCTGGTGGAGGATACACTCTAGTCTCTGTAAAAGTTCCTTAGAGTTAAAGGAGGAAATATTTTATGTCACCAGACAGATTGATTGCTCAAAGACTGGTAATCTGCAGTGCCTAATTAGTCAATCAAGTCAAATTGTACTTAGCAAGCATGACACAATTACGTTACAATGGAAACACAAAGGGAATTCAGTTTTTATTACCATACAGAAAGTCAGCGGCTCGGGAGAAACGTGATGGTTTCTTTGGCAAACACAAGGTGGGAGTTCTCAGTTCTTTGGTGTCGGTTGCATGAGTTAAACAAAAGGTTTGTTTTGCGAACGTCTTTTCTTGCCATTCGTAATTTATTTAAATAGTGGAGTAACCTGTAAGAGGCTGTTTTACTACCGCTCTGTCCACCTAAGACTGGGCAGAACAACTGGAACAAAGGCGAAGAGCCAACACCTAGAACCTGTGGTGGTTGTGCTCTTGGTCACCCAAAGCGCACGGCCTGGGCGCCTCCTCTGTTGAAGATCGAACAGACACCTGCTTCCCTCCCAGCGTCCTGCTCGGACTCCAGTTTGAAAACAATTTCTGGCTCTGTTAATCCCTTCCGTGTTTTCAGAAGGGCAGAGGTTTCTTCTTCCGACACAACTGTGCATACGGCCGTGCCTTCCCACGGCGCCTCACCCAGCGCTGGGGGGTTGTTGAGTGACGACTTGCGCGGGGTTACGCTTCCAATTAAAAAAGCTTCTCCGAGCTAGTGCTGCACTATTTCTCCCACTGTCTTTCCCGAGACATACCGAACAAATTGAGAGGAATGGGGAAGGCAGGCATAATTTCATAAATGCTTGAAACTTTTAGAGGTAAAATTATTTTTAAAATATGTATTAATTAATCTACTGATCAGCTTAATATAAAGCGTGGCAGTCTTGAAGCTGAAGTTGGTAAAATCCAGAGAATTTTGCTTTCTGTGTACACTGACACCGTAATATTTGTTGATTTTATTTTTTTTCTGAACTTCCTCATGTAGAACCATAGACACTTACAGGAATGTGCAATTACAATGTAGGTTTTTTTTTTTTTCTTTACTGTTTCTTTAGACATTGATACACAGGATCTGTAATTAAACATGCATGCTTTTGAGGATGGAGAAATACATTTACTGGTATGTGAGGCAAAAATGTTAGAGGAAGAAACCACTACATACATCTCTTTCCTCTGTTGGAAGAATATTTTAGTTTCCCACCTAAATATGGCAGCCTAGTAATAAAATTTAATTTATAAATCATAGCTGGGGGATGTGTGTGTGTGTGTGCGCGTCCCTAAAATGCTTAAGTATTTAAAAGATTCACCATGCAGGTTTGGTACTCCGAAGAATTAATCAAACTGTCAGGCTGTAGACCAGACGCTGCAGAGAATACACAGTGGTGTGTCATGGTTACTTAGCAACTATAGCTGAAGAGGTTAAGGTAGAAAATATTGTCATTTTCCTGTGTTTGAGATCTCTTCTTCCCCCCTCCTTTGTATAGGTATTTTTTTTTTTCCCCCAACAGATAAAGTCTTTTGTATGTCTTAATGATCTTATGTTATAGCTTTCAAAAGAACACTATTTCTGTCGGCCTATTTGAATTAAATGACAAATTCTGAGGATTTGAGTGTAGCGTGTAACAAGAACAGGAGGTGTTAACCTAGCGTGCATGTAAAAATTCCCACTGTTGAATGGGAAGCTGTTTAATTTTACTGTGACTTCTTTTTCCTTAATAATTGAGATCAGTAGGGGTAAGTGCAGTTTTGACTAAATCATTGTTGAAACAATGTTCTGCCATGGTGGCAGTGGAAGTGGGAACTTTATGCACTTATATTATTGGCTGTAATATTTATTGCCCTGATAAGAAAATTGAGTTTGCTCGCTAGGAGGAAATAGATGACCCCTTACAGCTGCGTTCTGCTAGAAGATTTGCCTCTGGCAGTAGGTTAAAAATAATCGCGGTTCTGAAAAATTTATGAAAGCTTCTGGGTAAGTGTTACTTTAATATCAGCAGCTATAACAAAACAAGCCTTAAATAGTGCAACTTAAGAAATGATAATGAGAAAAGGATCCAGATTTCTGCTGTGTTCATGAAGGGCACATGTCTGCTATCGGAGTACGTCCGTGCATGTGCGGTGGGAACCTCTGTGGAAGGAGTAGAAAGATTGCCAGGAGCTGAAGGCAGGCATCGGGGCCATACAGTATTCCTAATCTTTATCTCTTCAGTTTTGTGTTATACAAAATGTTTATTGGTCTAGGTCTTAGGAGACAAACTTAGGATCCTCCTCTGCTTCCTCCTAGTTCCAGGACGGGGCTGCGTAGCCACTGTCATGTGCTGGAAGAGGGCTTGTCACGCTGTTCAGCACTGATCAGGGGCCTGAAACAGAATTGTCTGAAACTACCTTGCCTTTCTTCTTCTGGCAACACAGTTGGCATTTGAGAGGTCTCTGCATGTGTTGCAAAATGAGCCTCTTTTGTACAGATACAGGAAAAAAAATATCCAAAATGACTGTAATCTGAAGTCTCACAGCTGAGCTGGGAAGAAGTGTCCAGGAAGCCCGTGCCTCCAGTTTGCTGTTCTTTGTGCAACGGACAACTGTGGTCAGTTTGAGAGTGGGAAGGTGGCTAGATCATAGCTTTGAGCTTTTTCCTTCTGCCTGCTGTTATGTCTTGTGAGTGTCAGCAACGGGAAAGGCACCAGTCATTTAGTGGTGGCTATTCAGAGAGCTGGACCAGCAGTGCTGTTGAAGCAGTTGTGCCGAGGAACCAGCCGTTGCTGTGGCAGGCACAGAACAGACTGGGGCGTCACTGACCAGCATTCAAGCTCGGGATGGCACTTACGGAAATTCTGTTCACTTCTCCAAAATTTTGCTAATATGTTTTTCCAGGCCTCATTTCTGCTGTGATGACAGTACTTGAGGACACGTGGCTGAATGCTTCGTGCCAGGCACTTTACCTCCAGGGGTCGCATGAGAAAGAGACACCGCAGCATCTTCAGGGCATAGGCTGGGGTGTTGGCAGGATGGCTTTTGAGAGGAGAGAGAGCAGAGAGAGTGAACCCCCCCCCACGAACCTTTACGGAGCCCCAGTCCGTTTCTGTGCACACACTGGTGCCCGCTGTTCCCACGGGGTGAACGCACCTCCCCATCCAGGTGACATGACATGCATGTGCACCTCGTTGCCTTTATTGAATTTTTACTACTATTTAGGATTTCAGTTCTGAACTTCAGCTTCTCAGAGAAGAATGTTATAAAATCTTTTCCAATGTCGTGTCGGAAACTCATGGCTCCTATAGCAGCACTGAGAGGCAGACCAGAATGAATGTGTGTGGAAATAAGTTGTCCCACTGCAATCAGTGCAACACAGAGATGGTAAGAGATACAGGTAACAGCTCCAGATGAATCAGTGAGGAGGAAACAGAGCCCCTTAAGGACACAGGGTCTGATTTTGGTTTCCAGAAACAGTATGAGCAAACAATCAGTGCATTCTATAAATACACATTAATTTGAGTGCCGTTCTCTCTTCTCTCCCTTTGTCTTGCGAAAGAAATGGCAACAAAGAAAAAGCAGAATTTAAAATAATAATTCTGAAATATTGGAGGTGTTACAGTTGAAAGTGCATCCGTCTTTTGAGTACGGTCTGATTTGATTGCCAGCCATATCCAGTCCTCTCAGATACTGATCCTAATGGAAATGGAAGTTATGCTACAGTGGCCTTTCTGGGGAAGAAAAATTAAGGTGTGCATTCAGAAACTCTAAGGTATATAAAGGAATGGCTGTAAATTTTGAGATATCTGGCATTTAAGGGGAAAATGGGAACATGTAAGATCTGGACAGCTACATTGTAGGCTTTTATTTTTCGATAGTAATTTGCTAAGGTACCGACAATGTGCCCAAGCTCTACTTTAGACATAGATAGCAAGACAGTCCCTAAATATGGCTTTTCTTTATTATTGTTTGCAGGATTTTTATATCCTGGTGTTACATCTTGTGGTTCCATTGATTTTTATGGGTTGTGTAATTTAACTGTGTATTGATTCATCGGCTTTCTAGAACTCTACATGTGTTTCTGTAATCACCCAGCTTTGGGGTGGGTGTGTGTGTGAGAGATGAGGAATAACTATGAAATCCATGCCTGTTTTTGCCAAGTTTGTTCACCAGTTGCTCTTCCACCCCCATCCTTGCTGGTTTATGAATTGCACTTAGTTCTTTCTAGTGACTAACGACGATCCTTCCCTTATTGTTTGCTCTTGCACTGCATCAGCCCCGATGATACCGAACAAGAGTCAGTAAGTTGTGGCAAGCCGCCACGACCATCAGGGCAGTTGTGTTTCTCTTGTGCTAGCATTCGGAGGAAAAAGTTCTTTTGTGCAGGTATGATACGACTGCTGGCGAGACCCCACATATTCCCAAAATTTGGGCAAGAAATCCTCAACAGCTGGCTACTGATGTCATTGTCCATACAGGCAGTAGCCTGGTTACCGCATAGCCCGTGGTGGTGTGCCTTACCAATACAGTTTTGTTGTCTGATACCTTGAGCAGCCACTCCCCAGTGAGCCCCCCCCGGACCCCTCCTGATCTCCCCGCTGCACGGGAAGCAAATGAAGCAGCAGATGGACAGTGGGAGGAGGTCTCAGCCCAATCCTGCAAGCTTCATGGCACCTCATGCAATCCATTCATCTCGGAGTATCAAATGCAAGTCACTGAAGCTTTTGGGTCTCTGCCTAAATGCAGTTACTGGGTTGTGTTTTATCATTTGGTGGCACCTCTGAAATGCTTTTTTCCTTGTATAACATACAATTAGAATCACACATTGCCAGAGGCAAGAAGGAAAAGTTTATCTTCAAACTCCAAACATAGAGACGGATGCTACTAAGCATGATACTACTTTGCAATTGTAAAGAACTAGAACTGGTGAAAACTGGGCGGGCGTACGAGAGCAGCGGGTGGCTGATGCGCAGAATGGGGCAGTGGGGATGCTTTCTCAACAGGGCAGCGAGGTGCAGCGTCCTTCTGGAAGCCTGGGCAAAGGTGATGATTTTCCATGCTTCCTTGCTCACACGAAGAGGGTGCAGAGAAGGTTCTCCAACGTTCTTCATCATTGCTCGGCGTTCCCTCACTTCATAAGAACAGTTTCTACTGTGTGAGGCTGTGTATGAACTACACGGCCAACGGCGCAGTGGATGTGACGTTGTCTCGCCAGGATTGTTGTGCTGCTGGTTCCTCGTTACAGTACAAGATGTCAGAGTAACCCTGCTATGAGCGTAAGGTGGAGTTTTCTTATTTCTTAGTAGTACCATCTTTATTTGCAGACTGAATGAGGCTTGCTGGGTTACAACTGAAATGTATCATGTTGCGACAGCAAACTCTAAACTGTTTAAAAAAAAAGTATAAAAAAAATTGGATGGCTTCAGGTCAGTTCTGAGAGCAAAAATATTGAATTTTTCAGTGGTGTTCTAACAAGTCACTTGTAAACAAACAAACGAACGAATCTTAACTTTATGAAAATTATAAAAGAATTAAGCTAAATTATGAACTTTTTTAGAGATGTATAAAGATTTGAGCACAAAAGAGAACATTCTGAAGTGTTTAGTGATTTAAGATAAAGCCGTGTCCATGTCTGTTGCTGCATTGTTTAGTATGTGTCACTGGGGCTTGACCATTCCCCATTCCCCTTCGCCCTTCCCTTGCCCCCTTCCCCCCATGGTCAGGTTTTACTCTTGCCTGTCATGGCTTGTAGGTACGGGTGATACAGGAAAGTGCTGTATACAGAAATGAGAAACTTGTGGAAAAAATAGCCATGCTAACTGATTACTTGTGAAAGATGAAAGTGGGGAATTCTACAGTCCTCCCCTCTGCAGTGAAAAGTCAGAAGGAAGGAGGAAAACCATTTGTAGAAGAGTCAGTAATCTTTAAAACAACGGCATATTCAGCTGGCACAAGAAAACCAAGAACACTGTTGGAATTTCCACACTTGTTGCACAATCATCAAACTCTTAGCTTTAACTTTATATTTGAGTAAATTAAATTTCCTAAACTTCTTTGATCTGGTTCTTCTCTGCATTCTTTTCATATTAGCACAATTCCACTCATTTTTAAAGGGAATAGCAGCCACATCTGCCTTCTGAAATGGAGCAGCCTATGCGAGAGAACCTGAGTGTGAACATGTTTTCCCAAGTGCGGGTTTTTGGTAGCGTGTCTGCCGAGATGCCATTTCTTTTAGGAGAGGCAACTTCAGACTAACAAACTGGCCATTGTCGTCTTTCTGTGAGAATATGAATGTCAGCCCGTTTGAATAATTATAGCGATTTCTTTAGCAAAACATAATCTAGTGGTCTCAGCTTCCCCCCTTCTCCCCCTTCTCTGGTGCAGAGATCTGCACTATCAGACAGATAATTACATTACAGGGGCTGGCAGCGAGGAAAACATGTAGGAGCTTGTAGTTTTCAGATATTATGTGCCCTGTATGATGGACGATTAATGTGTTTTCCAAAAGGAAGACTTACTTTAACGAGTTTTAAAATATGCTTTTAGCATTAAGCATATGTTTTAAATGCTTTCTCCACTTGAGGTCTTTACAGTTTACCTAGGACAAGGAATGTCAGTTGTATATTCATACAGCGCTTAGCACAATGGCTTGCCCATCCTGTAACATAAACAATACATTAGAATCTCACCGGGTGATCTCATGAAAACATTTAGACAGTGCCATCGTTTTAGACAGTATCATCTCAATACCAGCTCAGCATTACCTTTAAGAAACCTGAGTACCTCTCAGAAGTTTTGAAAAAAATTTGTAATGCAAATGTCATCTGTTGTCAGCAGCTGTTATGAGAGAATTTACTGGGGTGGAGTAATTAAGTGGCGTAAGGACATCATGTTCTAAGTCTGTAGAAGAAATTGCATCCCCATTGTGGGCCTATTTTTTCTTTTTTTTTTTTTATTGATTCTTTTTTATTAAAAAAAAAGAGCATTGGTTTTGCACTCCATTTACAAAAGATTATCATGGAATGTTTATATCCTCTGAAGACTTTCTGACAAAAGAAGAGAAAGAAAATCATTGTTTAAGCATTTCCTGACTTAAACGGTTCGGAGGTGTTATTATTGATGTGATTTTTATTGGAGCTATTTTCCCAAAGAAGTTCTCAGTGGCAGTGCATGGGAGTGCAGTTAATTCATTAGAACAGGAAGAACTTGAGTTAAATGAGTTATAGATGAACTATTAGTACGTAATAAGGTCAACTCATACAGGGCAAATACTCTCCCGATCATTAGCATTTGTTACAGGATCCTAACAACACATGCTTTTGTTTTACTCGAGTTTGAAACAGTTTCTGCGTAGCTATTTCCTGACTTGGATTAAAATCCCTTCACAGGACCTGGTTAAATCTTGGGATGATGTCTGTGCGTATAATTCTGTGCTGAATAGAAGTGTGGGGTCAAGTATCAGGTTTGCGTAGAGGTTTATATTCAAAGATCGATACTATAAAGGCAGCGTTGTTGATACAGCTGAGCATCTACCCTTTACATCAAGTATTAAGTTTCAAGTTTTCACAGCCTTGGGTTTTTTTTTAAAAACCAGAACTGAAGTGGAGATGGAAGAGGGACAATCCTGACATGGGCTGCCATCTCAGCTTCCCATTTGGCCTTTTTTTAGTGGCATGAGCTGGCCTCTCAGTATCTCTATATTTGCCGCTCCAGGTTTCCTGGTAAAATATAAAAGGTGTTCAGCACTTCATCTAGTAATAGTCCGAATCATTCTGTACACAATTCCAAGGAATCCCTCTGACCCAGCATAGCCATGACCTCACCTGGTGTAAATTGGCAAAGCTCCCTTCGCTTCAGTGGAGCCGTGCTGATTTAGATCGTGCGACCTGTTAGAACGTCCTGTACAGGATGCAATTAGGGGGAGAATTGGATCTCCAGTGCTAGGAACGGTGCTTTCTGTATTGTACTGGGGGGAACAATAGGTTTAATTAGCTGTTTTGTAAAGGACTTGAAGAAGGTGAAGTGTTAGAGCGGTGTTAAAGGTCAGCCTGCTGTTTTCCACATCTAATCTCCCTTGGGAGAAGAACCAGAGCAATAGGAAGAGAGGCAATCGGGGGAGATAAACTGTGAACAGCAGAAATGATTGTGTTTGGGCTTCTCGGGGCACTGCTTCTCTGTCTGTTATTAAATCTGTAGCCACAGTGCTGGACGGCAAGGATCACTCTTAAATCCCATGGATATCTGGGTGGGGGTCCAAACCAAGCCTTACAGTTACTGCTGTGAGAGTGTTCTGCATCTCTTTACTATCTGTAGGATTCTATGGACTGCATAGCTGTGGCTAGTTCTGAAAGTACCAGTTTCCATGGGGAATATATGGAGAGGGTAGTTAGGATGGTTTTGTCCAGATTTTATTTTCTGGGCAGGAGAGCAACCAGCTACTGTAATCGACTTGCACTCTGGATGGGCAAAAATTATTTCTTTAGTGTCATGGGAATGGCCATATGGCACCATCAAATCCGGCAGCACTTTAATTTAATAACCTCTCCAGTAGTGGCTACCACTAACAATTATGTTGCAAAGTGATTTTGTGCACTTTTTAATTAAGACCTGCTTGCAGGAAAAATCCTAATCCATTAAAGGTCGATTTATGCCTTGAAGGAAGGTCAATTTTTCTTTTCTTTTCTTGAATTGGTGAACAGGTAGAATTTTCTTATTGTGCCTGTGTTAAGTAACTTGATTTTGCTTTTTAATCTGTTTAGAATTTTGATATTAGATCAGTGCTTCTCAGTAAATAGCACAGAACATTTGTAAATTTTCTTTGTTTCTGGTCCACCGATCTCCCTTGCTCTTCAATAATGAGAACTGGAAGTGTCTGATCTACCATCTTCTTATATATTTTAACCCAGTGTCTCTTTTATACATATATTTACACTTATAAAGAGATATAGAATACATATAGAGAGTCCCAGCATCTGTTCACTGGGGATCCTAATATAGTCCTCAGTTTGCCGAAAAGGAGAAATCTCATGTAGTTTAATAAAAAAATTGCAAACCTGTAGTCAAACCTTGAACTTGCAAAAATAACTGAAGACCCCACAACACCCACAACAGGTTTGCTCTGTGGCTTTACTGTGCTCTGTGTCTTAAAGCTTGCCGTGATGAAGAAAGCGGGATGCCTTTCTCTTGCTGTGTTTTCCAGTAAGATGTTTTTGGAATTCCTCAGCAGTGCCTTCTGGCCCTCAGAGATGCCCAGTCATGTATAATGTGCTACAGAGGAGCTAGCTGCTAAACTAACCCTGATAATCCAGACCCTGAGAGACTGCTACTGTGCTAGTGAGGCATGGATTAATTCCCTATCAGACTCTGCTTCCACAAATGCTGCCAAGGTAAAAATCACGTCCAATTACCAGAACTGTACGACTACAAAAGGTGAAGAGCAGGAAAATACTTTTAAAGATGGAGCCTTGATAGACTGAAGAAAATGCTGGATGTTTATAAACCCAGCCTAAATTTACCATAGCCCGCTTGTGATACTGCATTACTTAGAGCTGGTTGGCCAATTTTTCCCTACAAAGCCTGTTGTTTTCTCAGTGTTTTAACAGTAGAAGCTTGTGGTTTGTCACTCCACGCTCTCATCTGATAGGGTGTTTGCACGAGTGTGGCAGATCCATCTACAATAAAAAGGGAATACAGATGGGATTTCCTCAATGTGGAAGAACATGAAATCGGGTGACCCAACACTAGCAGTCTGTGCTTGGGTAGCACACACATTCAGTTGTGAGACTTGAAATGGGAGTAATTACTCAAGCAGTTCACAAGGTTTTGCACCCAGAGAACACGGGTCCAACTTGGACCAGCGGATAGTTCTGCAGGTCGGGTACGCTGGAGGGAGGAGTGGCTGCCCGGCACCCGGTTACACACTCGTAGTTCTAATATTCTCTTATGTTGTACAACGGTGGAGTGCCGCAAGACCCCGACAAGAGAAGTTGGTGCAAAATGCACGGAATTACCATCAGTAATCACAATGCACGCAGGATCGATGCATCCGGCTGAGAGACTGATTTTCTGAGTCTGGTTTTGAGGTTCAGATTTTCCTGTGGAGCTTTGAACTACGGGCGTTGCACAGCTAAACTGCGTGCTGTTGTTTGGCGGCATGAGTTGAAGGCCAGCAGAGATTATAGTATCATCTCGTCTGAATTCCAGGTTGTATACAAACCGTATAAATGTATGCAGGAATCTGTCATAAGCCCAGTAAATTGGAAGGGCTTAAAAATGTTGGGCAAAGAAAAAAGTGGAGAATGAAAAAAAAATTAAAGATATTTCCTAAAGGATAAGATCCTCTGAATTGGGCTAGTTTCAGCCCTATGGGTGTAGAAAGCTGAGCATGGATTTATGATTTAAAGTGCACATTGAAGAGGAGGGCAAAATATCTTCAACCTCTTAACACTCTGACTTTGAGTAAGGATCTGTTTGCCTGACAGACTGGAAAACACCCATGTCTGAAGAGTTAACACTGTGTATCCTTCAGGGAGGGCGGTCACAGCTAGGGGGGGCTTTGCTGAAAGAAAAAGCCTCTGGCAAGTTCTCTGCAGGCTGCAATGTTTAGCAGAGCAGGGCAGGCCTGAAAAAGAGGAATGAAAAAGTAGCTGTTGGTTTGCAAAGACAGATAAAGTTGTTCAGAAAGGGAGCTGCTATTTTCTGTGCAGCTTCTCCCAACTGCTAGTTTATCATTCATATTCACCACTTCTCACATGACAATATTGTATTCTCTGACGGTTTGGATTTTTTTCCGCTTTAGCTCTCCAAAGTTCAAGTTGCTCTTCTGGAACTTGCATTTAACCTTTAAGAAACAAGCTGAAGTTTCTGTCTGTGACCTTGAAGGATGGGGGCAGAGAGGGTAAGAAATATCACTGTGTCTCACTAAAGACACCTTTAGAAATGCCTAACAAGGCATTTAGTCTGAAACGGGAGAAAAGGACACTTAATGTAAGTGACAGGATCTGTAGAGGGACAAAAAAATACCTTGCCACAGTGACTAAAAGTCACATCTAGGACAAGGGATGAGAGACACATTGCTGGAAAAGTAGCATCTCTTTTGTCATGTGAGTCCATTCCTGAAAAAGATACCAGAGAAATTAAGATACGAGCAATGCAGGAATGGAAGAGAATAGAACCCGGTTCTCATGGCGAGATGATTTTACATAATAGATGTAAAGGTTATCAGTCCTCAGATTTCAGGTGATAAGGCTAAGAGGAAATGGCATTTTTCTTCTCTCGTCTTTTTTTCCCCTGCCTTTCCTCTTCTGCTGATCATTCAGCGCTGTGGCACAAATCGGGAACGCTGCATCCGCTTTTGAAACGCCTACATCCCGACTGGAGGCAGAATACTGATTGTGATGCAGACTGCTTGTCTGCTCTAATGCGGGGAAGTGATTAGATCTTTGTGAGGCTTTTGGGTCTCCTCTAGCGCCCAGCCTCTGCGGCTGAATAGTAACTCTTATAGTCCTGGGTGGGAGAGAGAACTGGCCATAAATCTTCAGCATAATTGATCTGATGATAACCTTAAACCAGACCTTACCCATTCTGAGTTGGAGCAGCTGATGACAATTTCTGTCTCCAAGTTATTTAGGAATCAGGAAGTACAGTCCTGATTTTACAGATGGGAACCGAGGTACAAACAACAGAGACTGTGATTTTTGGAGGGTCAGAGGGAAAATCTGTAGCAGAGGAGAATGCTGTCTTTTGGGTGAAGTAGTTGAGCTCTACCTGTTAATGTCGTGCTGTTCACTGTGAAAAGCAGTTCTCCACTAGCTGGAGGCCCTGTGAGTTCACTCCTCCTGCCGAAAGCTACAGTTCTCTCACCAAAATCTTTTCCCTGTCCACCTGTCACGTTGCCATTCTGCTCGGCTCAGCAGGGAGCCAGTGAAATCAGCTATGTTTAGTCAGTTTGGCACAAATCTGTTAATGATGCTCCCATGTTGTACCACCCCTCAGGAGGCTACAGAGTGGGTGGAATCACAGAATAATTTAGGTTGGTAGGGACCTTGGGGGTCAGATGTGGTTAAGCAAAAATCCACTGCATCCGTTTGTGTGCCTTCTGACAGTGACTGCACAGTGCTTTCATTTTTGTGTTATCTGCTCTCCACTTCAGTTTCAGCAAGAGTTACCTGCTTCTCTGTCATAAACACACTGCACCTCTTTGTAGATTTATAATTGAGTTAGGAAGGTTGCCATAGCAACCACTGCGATTAATTAAAGTACTTGGGCATGGTAAGTTTATAGATGCAGAAAACATTTTCATGTATAAATAGTGCAATCTGTTTATGCTCGAAGGATTTGCCCCTTCCCTCTTTTTCTCTTCTAATCTCAGCTGAGAAATTGGGTGCTTTTTTTTTTTTTTTTTTTTTTTTCTGATAAATGATTGTGTTATTCCCCATAAGCTGTGTAAATAAGCCTTTGTGGTTAGTGCCTGCCGAAGACCCAACACATGCTCAGTGAGAAGCCTGGCACTGTGCTGCTCTCCATGGGTGAGGGCTGCAGGGGCAGCAAACCGGCCGCAATCCATGCGCATCTTCTCTCACCCCCCGGTCACGCAACTCAGCCGTGTTGCTTATTCCTCTGCCTTACCAAGTCTGCAGTTCTACTCTAACGAAACAAGGCGCTAGGTAGCCTCTGTCAGCCTGTTCCCAGCTCTGCCACGAGCTGGATGTGTCCCAGGGTGATTGTAGCCGCGCTGCGGTCCTGGCTGGCCACGCTTCCCATCGGCGTGGAAGGCGTGAGAGCAGAGCCACGAGTCCATCAGGAACAGACCCATTGCCTTAAAGACAAGAGGCCGATGTTGCGCAAGTTCTGCATCTTTCTAAGGCAAATGTCAACGACTGGAAGTTTCATTCTCTAAGATTTAAAAGCAAAAGAGATAGGGGGGCATTCTAATAAGGCCTGCTAGTGAGTCATCTCTGCTGCTCCCCGTGCTTTGGAGAGAGGGGGCTTTTCCTCCCGTTTACTGTTCTGCTGGACGTGGTTACTTTTTGTCAGCTCACAGGATCCGACAGAACGCAGTGCGGTACGTGAGGAGAGCGGGAAGTGTGGGCGGCGTGGAGGTGATGCTTCCAAGGGGAGCCACCGGTCACACATGGAGAGCTGCAGGTTTCATGTCTGAGAAGGAAAGGAAGTTGAAAGACCAGAAAATACAAGGCTCTTTTTTTTTTTTTTTCTTTTTCTTTTTTTTAGCTTGTTAAATTGCTTGTTCTTGTACAAGTTTGTTTTTCTTTATTCTTGATCTCAGATCTATCAACAGGAGAGCTGATGATTGACTTGCTCTGTAGGATGATGTTCCCCCACCAGAATTTGCATATCAGCACTGTTTGTACTGAAGCACCACTTCTAGTTAATGCAGGATCGGATTCTTTACTGCCCAAAAACTTGCCCTGTTGTCGACAGCTGGGCAGTTTTAGATATAAGTCACTGCCTAACGATAAAGGGGACTGAGTCTTTTTTTTTTTAATTTTCACTCTGCATTACTGTCAAAGTTGAAAAGGTACGAGGCATTGGGGAGTTATTTCCCTGCTGCTGTGTTCTTTATGTAAAGGGGCAGCTGGAATCAGCAGGCAGTAGTGCACCGATAATGGAACCCTAAGCTCATGCCCTTGTCTGGGCAGGCACCCTGCTTTTAGATATTTATTATGTAAATTATGTACGGCAAGACAAGGCATTTCCCCTGTAACTTGCACTTAGAGCTGAAAATGAAACGTGTGAGTCTTAGTAGTATCCCTCCTGAACCACTGAAATCAGACTTAATTTCCTTCCCTTTCAATGACTATTTTTCCTTCTATTTTTATTCTGAAAGGCAATCATTGGCTCTGTTGGACTGAGGAGAAACTTTCCGGTGCATATTATTTGTGTTCTGATATGTGCATTCCTTTTTGCTAGCAGCTGAGAGACTTTTTGAGAACTTGCTTATACTTTCTTTCTTTGAAGTACTTGGAAGCAGAAACAAGATGGATAGTAAACAAGATATAGCAGGGAATTGGTCTATATTTCAGTTACTAAGATGAATCTGTAGTATCTGACTGAGATAGAGGAACCCTATGGTGAAGGATGGTGCAACTGAGAGCCCCGTAGAACATTTTAATACAGTATTTTAATCAAATCTGCCTGGTCAATAGAATTGCCTTTGTCAACTATTTGCAAGATCAAAGGAAGAAAGACAGAATTGCTGCTGAAAAGTCGAGCTTTGTGCAGTCAGCGTTGAAATTATGTTCAAACGCCATCAACTTCCATTTTCTCTCTCTGCTCCTGGAAGTTTGTTCATCACAGTCATTATCAAAGCACTGAGCGTAAATAAGCTCCTTAATTTATAGGGAAAAAAAAATAAATAAGAGAGTAAAATGCTCTCAGAATCTAATGTAACAAATTGTTCGGTATTACATAAACAGCTGCTCGTCTGCAGACCGAAAGCTCCCCCCGTGAGGATGGGAGGTGGTGGCGGCTGCAGGGGTGGATGGAAGGGTGTGAGGAGTCCCGGGCGAGGGGTGGGTCGTGCGGGGTGTGCAGACTGAAGAGCAGACCCTAGAGCGACAGTGAGCTGAAAACAATCACTGTCTGCAGCTGTAGCCAGAAACAAGCTGCAGCATTCAGTACGTCACGTAAGAGGCCAAAGCACACGCATGAACATGTGTCGCAGCAGCTGTTGCCATGGCTGTCCTGTGCGGGGACTGATGGCATTGCAAAGAACTCTGTGCGGAACCTAGATGATGGAGTGATGGAATGATAGATCCCTTCAATACTGGAGCTTTTCGTGGGTTTATGATGTAGTAAAATCCTCTCTAGGCATGACAAGCACAGACTGACAAGGGACAGTTTTATCTGTACCTCATTAAAGGGTAAGTGCCATGTTGGACAAGCTTAATAGAAGAAAAAATAATCTCCGAAGAAGACAGAAGAGCTCCAGAAGCAAGAGGAGAATAAAAGAGAGATGTTTGCTAATGGCAGAGGAATAGATCCAGGCTGGTCAAATAACTAACGGAGGGATAATTTTTGAGCGTGCTTTGTGTTTCTTCAAATTATTTGTCGCTTACTCTTTTGTGCTGGAATCTTTAGGTATGACTCCGACGAAGCTGTTAGGGTTGTCCCCAGTAGCGGCAATTTTTAGTTGTCCTGTTAGAAATCCCCGAATTAGAGCTGCTGCCGCCGTATATGCGATGCGTTCTTAGTGTAATCTTTTGCACGCCTCTGTGCATTCTCGTATATTGGAAAACTACTGATTTCACTTTCCAAGCACTACTCCATTTCTTCCTATTATTTAGTCATTTTACCATCATGTAGTCAAATGCACTGGGGATTTCTAAATGGTGTGTAAAATGAACATCTGTCCATTGCGGGGTTGGCACATCTGGATCCATTAATTTTTCATTATTTCCCAGTGTTGGAGGTCAGATGTTCACCATGTGGTGATGTACAGGAGTTTCCACTGGTGGATTTAATGTCTCTGAAGCAGATATTTCTACTTACAGAAGTATTTAAAAAACCCAAACAAACTGTGAGAGCTTGCTATCAAGGTTTATTTTTCTAATTATCTTTGTGGGGTTTTTTTGTTTTTTGTTTTTTTGTTTTTTTTTTTTTTTTTAAATCAAGAAACCTGCAGAACTTCCCCAATTAGCAAACCATTTATGATTTTGTGATGATTTTGCTTTTGTATTTCACCCCCTTCTTATTTTAAGCAGAGACAATTGCTTGTCAGCATTAAGACTAGTTTGGAAGTAGAATAGCAAGGTATAGGTTAAATATATTAAATATGCAAATCTAGTAGCTTATAAGGTTAAGTCTGTCTTTCTCTTTTCGTCAACTGTGCTGAACAGTTGGTTACCTTTCTCTGGCAACAGCTGGTAGGTGCCCCGATACCGTAAATACAGGGGCTTTGTGGAGTTCTCTCAGGGTAGAATTATGCTCATGTAGTAACGAGTGATCAATAAACTTTGTAGTTATGCATCTCGCTTCTCAGTTTCAGTGCTTTGATTTAAGGAGCCTTCCAATATGACAAGAATTAGCACTCATGGCAGAGGTCTTTATCCTTCCCTCCCATGGCCATGGTGCTCTATTATGGAGTTGTTAAAGGGTGGATTGGTCTCTCCTGGTGCACATATGCAAAGAAAATGTCACACAAAGGTCACCCAGCATCAGAGTGCTTCACTAAAATGGATCTTGAATTTCAATGGGGTACCTTGTTGGGAAAAAAAAGAAAAAATGAAGAAGAAAGAAAAAAAAGAGTTCATGTTAATTTTCTTGGCATTTTCTGCATGTTCAGCAGCATTGCCTCAGGCTGGCCTCAGTGTCTGGACTACCAATAGGAAGATAAACTCTGCAAGGTTGAATGTGTTCCTAGCTCTTCACTCATTTCACCTAGAAGAAAATACAAGGACAGGGAAGGAATAAAGTAGAAGGGACCCATCTGACTCTCTGTAGGACGGTGGGCAAAGTTTCTACCTGAATTTAATGGGGGATGCTGGGGAGATAAGATCCCTAAAACAGGAGAAATCCTGTATGTGTTCACTTCCAGGTGCTACCTCTTAGTTGGCTCAATCAACTGTGAATTTTCTTTTCCCAATTTAAGACCAAAAGGATCAATCTAGGACTGATCAGGGACAGGCTTGAGATTTGGATGCTTCATACCTAAACCAGGGATGCCTGATTCGGCATCTAAAGCCAAATCTGGTTTCATATGCTAGGGGGGGTGGTGACGTACCGCGTTATTTTGGCTCATACTTGTCACAACACAAACTGATTTCCAGCTCTGGTATGCACAGGTGCTTCAGGTAACAGCGCTGTATGATTGTCTGCAAGTCCACTGTCAGTCCAGCTCTGGACTGAAACCAGAGCAAAAAGGCTCTGCCATTTAGAGGCAGTGTTTCTAGGGGAGGATTTTCCCCCTACATTGCTAAGAGCCTGGAGGTTGAAACAGATTTGGTTCCCTACAGCTGTTAATCTAGCACTTGACATTTAATGACAAGTTTGGTCCTGTGTCAGAGAAATGAATTTTTTCTGTCTTCTTGGCAACTTCTCGCTCGGCTCTTCTCCATTTCCCCTTTATCCCAGCCTCTCTGCCAGATGTCAGCCTAATGCGGCAATAACAATCCCTGCTGGTGAGACTTGAAGTGATAAATGTTTCTAGGAGCAGAAATGGTGCTTTCGTGTACTTGTGTATAAACAGGAGTGCTGCTTCTTCTTCTAGGTCCCAGAGATTTTCTTTGGTCCTTGGCATTTAGAATAGTTAAAGAAATAGCTCTTCTGCCTTCTGTCCCATGCCTCAGTCCAACTTTTGGTTGCAAGTCTAACATAACGGGTATTCTTAGGGTATTTCTTAGTAGCTGTCAGGGGCAGAATTTAGGAAATGAGCGAGCTAGCGCACAGCCATTAAGCTTTTGATCGCTGCGAAGGCATGGAAGCAACAGCCCTTTGGAAAATGAGGAGGCTGTGCCTTGCTGACTGCGTTCAGGTTTCAGTTCGTGAACAGCAGGAGGAAGTTTGCTTATCACAAATGTTCGGTTCACACCAGACTTGTGTTATTTCTGCTGGGAAATCTAAGAGGTGAACTGAGCCAGTGTTTCCACAGTGTAGCAACGTGATGAGACTAAATGGCAGAACACTTGCACTGCTGAATATTTAAATGGGTGTCAACTGCTTGTTACTTTGGGAAAGGAAAAAAAAAATCCCTCAACATATCTTGTGTTGCTTTTCCTCATGACTGTGAAACAAGCTAATCAGTGGGCAACGTAGAGGAACCCAGAGCAGAAAGATGATTTAGCCAGGGACTCTTTGTGGGATCATTTTGCCTGTTAGTCACCGGCTAAAATCTTGCCCGATTGCTGACATGTATAACCTGTCATAGGTGATTGGCAGCTTGTGGGAAATTAATTTGTGGGAAATGGATCTCAATGCATTTTCCTTTGACCAGATCTGTCCGTTTCATTGATAGTCACTGCAGTAAAGCTCTTGGGCAGTCATGAGTTTGTTGTCTTTTCTTTAAGTTGACCCGAGTCCATCTTGCCTGGGATCAGGAGTTTAGCACATGCCACTTAAATTATTCCAAATTGCCATTCCTAGTCCTTGACTGTCTTTTGTGGGTTCTCTCAACATGTAACCTTCTCAGTGACAGATTAAAAGTGTATTACAGTGTTCTTGTTCTCTACCATTTAAGATTTACGTTGAGATGTACCCAATGGACTTGAGCTGCAGTGGCTTAGTGAAGCCACTTTCAGTTTTGGTAGAAGGGGCAACGATTTTAATAACCACTAAATGAATTTGGTAAAATAAAACAATTTAAATAGTTTACACATTTTAAACTTTACACATTTAAAGTCACAGAGGAAAATTCGGCAAGCTTTGAGACTATGAAACTCTGACATCTGCTCAACAGTTGCTCGTGGTCTTCATAGGTGGCTTGAGGGAACACTGTCTGATTTGTCATGGCATCCAGGATATGTTTTACGGTGCCAAAGGTCATTGCAAGTTCAGACCCGAAGTGTGACTGAACGGGCTCAAATGTACTTGCAGGGAGAAGAGAATTCAGGTTTACACAATAACTTGCAGCCACCTTAACGTCACCAGCAGAAATAAGCAGATGCGATTTGTTACTCTCGCACTGGTGACAAGTTAACCGTGGGATGATGTGGGCAAAGACAGCAGCGAGCTCACTTCTGCCAGCTGTTCTGTGTCTCAGGGATGTGTTGATTCCCCGAGCTGACTCATCTTAAGCCATTTTGCAGTGTATATGATCCTTTCCTCAGAGCCAGGCACTTAATGACCGCATTGGTCGTTAGGTTCTCGGTGTTGTGCTCATTCTGTAGCATCGTAGCATTCTCCTTTGCTGGAACATGAGGACACTGACAAATTATGATGAAAGAATATTTTTAACTCATGGATAGTTGACATTTATACAGGAAGGCTTAATGTCTCAGGTTCTAGGTGCTGGGTGAGTCACTCAGAGTAATGTATATAGTGTATTTGCCTAGATATCAAGATCAGCCAACCAGAAGAAAGGTAATAATGTGTGACCTCTGCTGGTCTTCAGGGTTCTTTATATTAGTACTCCTTTCCTGTCCTCCCTCTGTGATCTTGTTAGTCCTAGTAACTTAGCCCGAGTATGATATTCCTTCCTGAAACTGCTCCAAGTCAGAGAAAAAAAAGATCTACTTGTATATCGATACCATGGTATTGGAGAAACCCCTGGGCAACTGTACCTTACAACCTAAGTTCCTCTCCCCTCATGTGACTGGGCCAATAGTAATATTTGGACTTGAGGTCTTCTTGTTCCTCATTGGATCCTTTCTCCATCTCCAGGCTGGCTGTTCCTCACCTTGAGGATGCAGCTTCCACTGACAGATGTGGCTCCCTCAGTTTTCACAGGATGCGCGTCAGGGGCCTCCCTTCGCGTAGCTGAGTTCCGTGTACGTAAGTTCACCACTTACGGCCTAAGGCTTTAGGGAGTTTTCCTACTAGCGCTGTACAATGGAGTCCGTTTGAGCTGCTACAACGAGTACGCAGCTTAGAACAGTTATTTTGTGTGTGTCTGCAGGGGGAAGCGTACAGGTAGGCACCTGGCTTTGAATCACTGATATTTTCCAGGACTGTACTGTTGGTTGTAGATTGAAATACTTTTCTTTGTGCGTAGCGTACTATTAAATAATGTGCATGCTAATTACAGTAAATATGATGGTGTGAACACATTGACATTGTTAATGTTAATGACCCGAGTCGTTACCATTTCACACACCTTTTGAAGTTCACTCAGCTGAATTAATTGCAATATTGGAAAATGCTGAGTGCGTTGGTTCCAGGGGTCTTGCAGCGGTGTCTGAACTGGGACTGAAAGGATGAAACAGCACCTGCTGAGAGCCCTGGAATTTGCCAGGAGGATATCTAATTTTTTTCCTGCATACTTTGTAGCTTGCAACTATACTGTATAATTAAGAGACACTTCTAAAACTGGTGAGAAGTAAGATACTGTGTATTTTTGCCATAAATTCAGTGGATTTTTGTTTTGTGGATCTTTTTTTTTTTTTTTCCTAGAGGAAAAAAAAAAAAAGTTTTTGCAAAGGGAGGGGACTCAGAAGAAGGGGGTTCTGTTATAACAAGTACTTTCTGTGTGATCTTTGGCAAATCATTTGAATATCTTCCTGTATGACATCACTGTCTGTAAAGACGTATGTAGTAACTAGCTGTCTAAAATATTTAAATGACCGGTGGTATGACCCCTTCTGAAGCAACCCTGACTGCCTTGTACCACTTAAAGTGTTTCTCCCGGATCCCCCCTTTGATGCTCCTGGTCTGCAGAGCTAATGAAAGGCCGTGTAACTTGCTTAGGAGTTAATAAAACAGCCGCAAGACAAGAAGGAGCAAGGACATGAAAACAGATTATCCAGGTCTCAAATTAGCACTCTGACTGCTGGATCATTCATCTGGTGACCCTACTTTCCAGGTTAGTGGAGTTCAATTAACTAATATTTGTGCTGTACTTATGATCGGGTGTAATAGAAGTTACGAGATAGAAGTGTACTTAACATGCCAGCAGCCTGTGAACTGTGTGCAGCCCTGTGCTAATAAACTGTGCCCAGAATTCACAAGAAGGCCCCATAGTAATTTAATTAACGTGGTCTGTGGATAGTGCCCCAAAGAGACAAAGAGTACTTTAAGTTTTTCCTAATCTAAGAAGAAAATGGTAAGAAAAGGCCCTAGTGCAATTAACAATGCTAACATATTGCAAGGCTCTTTCTTTTTTTTTTTTTTTTAATACTTGTCCTAAATTTCTTGCTGTGGTGCTCAGTGTTCAGCTTCAGTAATCAGAGGACCAGCTTCCTCTTCAGGAAGACTGAAGACTTGGAGAGCAACTCAGATTTATCTTCGTGGTGCAATCTTTTTCCCCCCGAGATGAGCTACGTATTAAATAACGTTGGGCTGTGCAATTTATTTATATTCTCTCAGTGAAATCAGAACTTCACCATAATCAAGACTTTCAAGTGTCAATTTGCTTCTCATCGTAAAAGCTCAGGGCTTCACAGTTCCTATGGAAATGGAATTTTATGCATGAGTAATTGTGAGGGGGAAAGTGCCCCTGTTTGTTTATCCACCTGAATAGAAACTTGGGGTCTGGGTGGAAAGTTACAACGTGTGATTTAAAACAAAACAAAATTCATTTTGCATTCTTCTACATTTCAGAATGTCAAAGCTGACAGGTTCAGTACAAGATGTAGCTTAACCCTCTCCCCCGGCCTGAGGGGTTTTACTGATGAAATTAATACCTACTAGTCGATATGCTGAATATAGATTTATTTGTTACGCAAAATTAAACATGAGTACTGTAAGTAAATTTGGAGTATTGTAAGGTTTATATTTTATCAGCATCCTTGGTTAATTGATGCGTGTGTTTGGTATGGGTTTTGGGGAGTTTTGGGTTTTGATTTATTTTTTTAACCATGTTGAATGAGCCCTTGGAGTTATACCTGTAGGAATACGACACACGTTAGGATTTGAATGGTAATGATGTTTTGTCTGCAGGGAAAAATCTGAGTATGAGCAGAAGATAGTCTGTCTTGATCATCTGTGCTCCCAGGAACTGCAGAGAGCTCCGGAGCTGCTAAAAGCAGCCAACAAAAATAGACCCTTTTCCCTGTCCCTGGTAAGTGACGCTTTGCATGTCCTTAGTGTGCAAAGCCTTTCCAGTGGCTGTTCTCTCATGTTTCCGTACCTCAGAGACAAGTAGGTGAGAGGAGGAAAGAACTAGGACTTTGGAGACCATCATTCTGGTCCTCTGTTGTGAATTTCTTTGTGCGTCCTTGGGAAGCCCCCGTCGTATCTCTGACCCAAGGCTCCCTCTGTTTAAGCAGGCACGGGTTTTCTCTCCTCTCTGGGTTCAGTGTTGTTCTGGGCCCCGAGGTGGAATGCAGAGGGTGGGAATTACACATCGGGATGGAGCATCCTCCCCACAGCAGGGCTGTTTGTGTGGAGCTTGTTGCAGAACTGGGCCTTCGCTTTCAAGGTCTTTGGAAAAGGATGCTACGTTGTTATATACAGAAGCCATCTCCTGTGACCGCAGTGATGTAAACATTGTTCTTTGAAAGGGCCAGTGATGGAATCTTAGAGAAATAAATGCTCTTTAAAAAAAAAAAAAAAAAAGGGGGGGGGGGTGGAACACAGGCTGGGGAGATATAAGATGAAAAAAGGCAACTATAAATATAGTGTGGAGAGATTTTCGTATTTCTGACATAGAGTAGATTGGAATCAGAGCAGAAGCAAAGCTACTTGCCCACCGTTCTTCATTTAATTTATGAATTATTCTACTTGCTGATAAGGAGGCACCTGTGGTCTGGGTGCAAAGCACCTGGAAGCTCTTTCCCCTGGTTCTTCAGCATCCTGTCTTGAAGTGGGTGGTTGACACTCAACTCTTTTTAAAGGTGAAAGTGGGCAGAAAATTCTCACCCCTGCTGTCTTTAGTTCCTGCAGGTGAGCACACTGGCACAGAAAGCTCCCCAAATGGCTGTCAAGCCATCTGGCACATCTATAGTCGATAAGACCGAGTACAAGGACAGGTTTGCATTCTTGCACTGAAGTATGACTTTAAGTAAATAAAAGACATTCAAACTGGTAACGATGTCCCTGTCTTTCTCTAACCCCACTTAACAACAAAGGATCATTTGGATTTAGGGTCTTGATAGCATTTTAATGTAAATTAGCAAATTGCCCCTACAATGATGAGATATGATGTCTAGGAACAGAGTAATGGCAGATTAATTTGTAGTTTATGTATGTGGCACACAAATTATAAATACAACACTAAATGCCCTTAGTGAAGCTCCTGGGTGTGTTTACTGATATGGAATAAAAAGAGGGATCAGTTGACGATCGTAAAAATGTCCCAATAGATCAGAAATATAACCAGAGGAAGACATTTAAGTAAATGTGTTGCTGAGGCTTGTCCTTGAGGCATGTGCATATTCTCAGGATGATAGCAGAGGTTTTCTTGGAAAAGGAAAATGTCCTCAAGAAATAGAACCCAAGTTGCTATCAAGATGTTACTAATGTGAAGAAAAGAGGCAGACCTTTGCTGTTGAAGGGCTTTTGATGAGCTAAATGATTTGTTATTTATGTAGCATCACCCATATGCGTAATGCAATTTGGAAGCCAGAACCCTGGGTCTGAGGCACTTACAGACTTGAATGTCCTGTTGGCCTTTCTTTTTTGCTCCTTTTTTTTTTTTTTTTTTTTTTTTTTTTTTAAATATTTTCTCTCTGTGGTAAATTTACCTCTGGAAGTAATTTCACCCATGCTCCCTTGGTCAAGTTGGAGTTATTTAAAATGCTGAAATGCATGAGGCACCAGATAAGAACAGAAACAGCTATTAAAAGTCAGATCTTAAAGAGGACCTGCCTGCCCTGCTTCCAGTTTCTAATCTTGTGCCTCTGGCAGCGCTGCAGATTTCGAGCAGCGGTTAACTGAGGTACCTGGACAAGGCAGCAGCCAGTGGCTCGGCCAAACCTCCTGGGTGCCCAAACATCTCACTGGTTGCTGTTCAGTTTTCCAAACCAAATCTTGTCAAGAGGCCTCCGGAGTACTCAACGTGCCTGATTTAATGTAAAGTCCATTAAAGACCTCAGTTTAGTTCTGAATGTGAAAATTAACATATTTAAACTCTTGTTGATTGCCTTTAATTTCTACAGTGATGTATCACTTTAAGCCAGCAGTGTGTCTCTTCCCCGAGGACTTTATGTTTCAGTAGCCTGTAATATTAACAATTAATGCTTAGATTTCTAGGATGGGTTTACTCTAATTTTAATAAAAGGCCTCGAAGGAAGGGTCAGTGAACTGTAAGAAATCAATCTTTCATAAGCAATCTTTGGTTCTCGTTGAAATATTTATGAATGATAAAGCTATCTTGACAAGGCAAAGTTCAGCACAGAGGCCACTTGGGACAACATGACAAGGTTTCATAACAGACAATGTGTATAATTAAAGCGAGAACGTAGGATGAAAGCAGAAGGAGATGTGTCCGTTTCATTGCGTAAGTCTTCAAGGAGGAGTAACCTGATGTGACTGCGTACTGCAAGAGGCCCTTCTGAGTTAAGTCTGTTAAAGGCTTCCCAGAGAACATGATGAGCAAGTGAATAAAAACTATTCATTTAAACTTTTCTTTGGTATTTCTTAGCTTGCTGGATGAAGAGGGAAGTTCTGAAGTAATAAATGCATTTAACCTCATTTAAGCTTTGTATGAAGGGAGGGCTGTGTAGTTATTCTTTTATAGATCTGTATGACATGAGGTAAAATAACTGCCTTGGCTTGTTAAACTGCTGTGACGTAGGAAAATGTTCCCTCTTTTAGAAGAAAAGTTACCCAAGTCACTCATAGCTGACCTGAGATTAGAGATAATTTATTTTGAGTCCCAGTTCCTGTGAATTTTCTTCACATGGCTCTTACAGATTTGTCCAGCTGCGTAAATGTGCGTAATGGGATCGGCCAACAATTCTTCCCCTTCCAGGCCACAATTACTTAGGCTGCGAAGCATGATATTAAATGTATTTTGTCTTGTAAAAAAAGAAAGAAAAATATGGTGAATAGCTTCAAAATCTCCTTGCAATTTAAAAATGTTTTTTCGTCTACTGAGTTCTGCAGACTAAATACAAACTGTGTAAGGTTTGCAGCTTAAACACTGGAAAATGTATGCAGGCAAGTAAATACATAAGTCAACTACACTTAACCACTTACTGGGAAAAGCAATGCGATTCTGTGGTATGATTACTGTACTTGGAGCTTCCTGAAAATCTCTTATTTGACATTTTACACGGAGTTCTCTTCCTTTTCCTGTGAAATTCTGTGCCATTTAATTTGCGATGTCAGGCTGTCAGAGCATCCATCTCTCAGCTCTAGAATTTTCCCTGCTCGCGCTTGCAGGAGGAATTAACGTCAAGGAGCCACTCCTGGAGGTCGGGGAAGGAGGGAAAGTTTGAGAAGGACCAACTGTGTATGTGTAATGTGTAGAGCCAGAGTTGCCTCAGTTGTGATCTTCGGAGTCGTTACCAGCAGATAGATGGCTAGAGTATTTGCATTGCCTTCCGCGACTATTTTGGCGCATTAATTTTCATTTGTGATAGGATTTTACATCTGATTTAACATTTAATTTACTGGTAAAATTCCTGGGAAAGTGCTTGTCATTTTAAAAACTGCGATCTCATGCCTGTGTCAGCTCATCTAGTGGATGGTACGTCCTGAAGCAGGAGGTTGTTTTTCCCTCTTTATTAGGCAATCGCGTGAAATCGTATTATCGGTGTACTTCACTGTTAGTGTTTAGATATTACTGTTATAGGGAAGGACGTCAACAGTGCTCCTCAGTTACTGAAGGGTATTTGTCAGAGAAGACAAGAGATAACTGACAAAACTGGGTAATGTATAACAGCAAGTTCCAACCCTATATTTCGTCTCCAGGTTCACATCTCTTCCATAAGGCAGGGCACTGCTTTATTTTTTAATTTCTTTTAGGTGTTGCTACAGCATTTTTTTTTTTTCTTTTTCCTAGTTCAATCCAGCCCTTTAACCTCTACGCCCTCTGCTCCCTCCCCTCTACAGATCTTCACCTGCTCAGCCATCCCCTGCAGCTCTGTTGCTCTCCCCGTTTGCTCCCCTCCAGCACTGCACCCGCCAGGCTGACCGGCCCCTCTTACAGGTGCTGTGGGAAGGGTGGCTTTGGTCCAGGTGGAAACTATAGTATTATTGGTCAGAGCAATTGTCTCGACAACTAAAACCCTTCACTTAGTTGAGCTTGCTTATTGTAGGTGAGCTTGCTTATCGTGTAGTGTTTTTATTCCAGCATTTCCAAGATTCATCTGTTCATCATAAGCTCATCAGGTGCCACTATTTTTACTTTTTTATTTTACCACTGGGTTTATATAAAACTGGCATTTCCAGAACAGCTTTCACATTACAAAAGTCATGTATGTTTATACTTTGAACTTAAGAGTTGCCCCCTACCCTTTCTTCTTCCTTCACTCCCTCTTAACAATACGCTCTTGAGGCCAGAAGGTGCCACCTGCTCTTTCAGGAGGGACTGTTGCAAGCCAGTAAGTTGCAGAGGCTTCCCAAATTACCACTTGCAAGCTGACTGACAATAATGGAGCACAGGCGTGTGTTCCACGCATTAGAGATGTGAGGTGAAAACGCATCAGTATAAAGCACCACAAAAGTGGGACTGAACGGTTTGAGTGGAGCCTCTTGGTGCTCGGTAAGCCTTCTGTTGGGAAGTTGGTATAATGTAGGTTTTCTGGAATTAGAAGACAGAAACTGTTCTTGCACTCTCTGCTGCTGGAAATTTCGGTTCGTATTAGGAAGATTCTAAAATCCTTCCTGCTAGCGGATGGTTCTGGTTTTGCTCTGTCTCAAACACAAGCCAGCCGGTGTTTGCACCACTTTGCACTGGTACAAAGCCTGGAAAGGTGGTGGGTCTGCGGAACAGGATCCCGTATTCAACAACCAGAAAGCCAAAGCTTAAATGAGAAGCTTAAATGAGAAGCTTAAATGAAGACATCGTGATAAATGTTCGTCAGCAGGCACAAGTGTGTGTCTGCAGTTGCAAGGTCTTGCTGTTTCTTACTTGAATGACATTATCCACAGAGGCTGTTGAATCCAACGCATGAAGGGGAGAAGGAGAAAGCTGGCTAAATCGCATTATAAACCACAATCTACATCACAATAGGAATACATTAATTTAGAGTAAAATTAGCGACCTTCTGCTAACAGAATAATGGATGTTTGTAAAGTTTATCATATTAAAAAAAAAAAAAAAAAAGCATAAAGGAAGGAGAAGCCCTAATTGCGTTTGTTAATTCACAACCTCACCACTATTGTAAGAGACATTAAATATGAACAAAGCAATAATCTGCCTTGTATTCTTGGAAACTAATACAAATGCTGGATATCCATTGCCATTATTTCAGCAGATCCCATCTTAATTACAATGAGAAACGCAGAAAATAAAAGAGTCATTTCAGATTAGACAAAACTATTGCTTCCCTAAGCATCTTCACACTAGTTCTTTTTTTGGGGGGGGTTGTTTCGTTCTTTTCTCTCCTTCCCACCTTCACGTGAGGGTGAAGAGACTGCCAGGGACGTCAGCACTTGGCAATACCTTATGTCCTACCTAGCTGCACAGGGTTATCGTGTAGCAGGAAGGTTTCTCCAAATCTAGATTTCTCCAAATCTATTATTTTAGTCTAACTCACATTATTACTTACTTCTTCTCTTTAGAGGTCATATGTAGTTGTAGTGTAGAGTCTATCCATAAAGTATTTATCTCATTGTTTTAAAACAGACGATTATGTTAATTTTTTGATAAGTTCTAGTCAGCGTGTGTCTCCAAATGTCTGTCTAGTATTCTGTCCTTACTGCAGTATTTAACATAATGACCTGGACAACAACCAAATGCTACCATCCTGGCAAAAACCATTACAGTGTTTTCTTTGTCTTTGGATGATAGCAAAGTGGTAGTTCAGGGTAAATCAAGGATCACAATCCCCGGTCTGGCCAGTTGCAGGTGGTATTGTGTGGTAATGCTGTACCAAGGACAGAACAGGCTTCTGTCAGGTCTCCGTGCGTTCTCAGGACAGTGTCTGTCCAACACACCATGCCCCAAGGCATAAAGAAAAAGGGCCAGAGTCCGAGCGCTGCCCACATCTGCCAGGTAACGCACCGACAGTATCCCTCCACGCCAAGCAAGAAAGAACCATTGCAGAGCATCCCCGACACCATGGAAAGGCAGCACTTGGGTTGTTCTGCTTTTCCTTCTGCCTGTCTGAAGGAACCGTGTTCCTTACTTACCCAGAGCGACGCGGCCATAATCCTCATACTGCTGGGCTGCATGCCAGTACATTTTTAAAGTGTATTGCTCCTGACTTGTGTGTTCATCTTCTTTGTAACATGATTGATTTCAGTCATTGGGCCAGAAATGCCCTTCCAAATTGTCACTGCTTAAGGGCACTGCTCAGGAAAATACAGACACAAATCATCCCCCAAAATAAAAAGGTCAACTAGTATTGAATTAGTTCATTTACGGAACTCTGTGGAATTAGCAATGTACTCTTAAATTGCTTCTTGATTGAGGACTTTTGCCTCATTAATCCTAAAGAACCTATGAACACCAATAAAGTCGAAGAGCATCACGAGCAAGCTTCAGAGACCACACACACCGTGCCCTGCAGAAGGCACCAGGCTGCTTCCTACCACCGAGACCCACGAACAGCAGCAGCGGCTGAAGCAGCACGCCCTTCGCTCTCTGTGATGGGAATGTCTCCCCTGCTTTTGCTGGGATAAAGACTCAGAGGCTCCAGCTGATAAGTTGCCTCCAAATATCCAGAGCCTGGGATAATCCAGAGAGTTCTGAGAGACAGCTGCAGTAGCAGTGGGGTGTGTTAGTGCGGACGTGGCCGTATGCACAACGTTGGGACCAGTCTGACCAATGCAAAACAAGGTAGAGATGCCCACAGGTTTCTGCTGAAAGAAAAATACTAGGATGCAATATCCTTTCTCCCACTGACTCCCTCCTCCTCTCATTGACTGGTATTTTCTCATCTAGTTTTCTCCTGTCTTCTTAGATTTGCTCTACTGATGGATCTTCAGCCGCATCACGGGTTTTTGATACTCACTAGGAGTTGTTTCAGTCTTCTCTTTGTTTCTCATTTTCTCGTCTGTCCTTCTGTCTGTCATTTAAAAAAGAAAACTTGTTTCATTTTTGCTGTCCTTGCTGATGACTCTGGACTGTGTCACTCAAGCTCTCTCACTGGACAAAGGACTCCAGGCAAACCAGCAGATTTGGAAGGGTTGGCCAGTTTAGAATAGCTGCCAGCTTAATACTGCGGTATTTGATTCTTCATGTTGCTTATTCATTTATCCCTCCTCTCCCTTTCCCGCCACTCCTGATACCTTCTTCACCTCTTTCAAAGACGAGAGGTCTGTCTTGGTGTCCAGGTTCAGCCAAACATCGCACCTAGCTTTGTACATAGAAACAGTGAATTAACTCTGTGATCTTACTGCTCTAATCTTTGTCTTTCCTCACCCATCTCTGTAGATGCTGTTGGTGCCTCTGACCTGGAGCTGCATGTGTAAATTAGACTGTAAACTCTTCAGCTCTGGGAGCAGGGCTTTTTTTTTTTTTTTTTTTTTTTTTTTTTTTTTAATTAAACTGCCTCAGAATAAAATACCTCTGAAAATTTCTGGTGCTGTTATGAATAATAATGAGGACAATGAGGCAATTTCCCTTGTTAGTGGAAAAAAAAAAAACCAAAATCCTGAAAGTATTGGGAAGGATGGAGGGAGTTATCAGCTTCCTCTGGCAACTTTTCCACAGTCAGCAGGAGCATTCACTTGGCTTGACAAGTAGTCAAGGGTGGGCGCTGCTGTGCTCCTGTTGTTACCCACCTCCCACCTTTCTGTGGCATCAGCACAGCTGAGTGGATTGCTTCTCTGTATGTCTTTGCAGGTAACACCCCCTCCTTTTTTTTTTTTTTTTTTTTTTTTTTTTTTATTAATGTCAAAAGACATTTCCAGCCCTGCAGGGGACAGACAGCATTACCGTCTGGTCTCATGTTGAGTTATTAATTTAACCAAAAATTTCAATTTCAGATAGCCTGAGGTTAGTCTTCTGCATTGGCAGCCCCTCATCATTCCAGTAGTGTCCCTAGTAATAACCTTTGCCTGACTCATTACCTTTTTGCATGCATAATAGCACCACGCACTGTGGGATTAAAATAAGCACGGATAAAAATGGTGCATGGTTGTCTGGGATATTTTATAATGGTTCTTCACCTGTTCAGAAAAGTGACAGTCTGTTCAGCATGTAACTTATTCTTCAAGGAGCATCAGGAGAAAATGCACTTTTTAAAGTCCAACATCTTTTTTTTTTTTTTTTTTGTACACATCTGTAATCTCTGTAAACTGGGTTTTAATGAGGCTGCTATTTGCACAGATCTTTCTCCCAGTGTGTTAGATGGCAGAGAGTATTCAAAACAAACAAAAAAAAAAGAAAGTGTGAAGGACAAAATGCAAGGAAAAAAAAATCACAGCACCTTATCCCAAGTCTTATTTTAATTGATTTCGTATGCAGCAAAAACGTTGTTCTTTTTCCCCATAAATGCTGAGTTCAGAGGTTTCACCGCTCTATTACAGCCCCATAAATTAGTTTGATCATAACACATCCTTTAAAGAACAACTGTTGCTTCCTTGGAAAGTTTGTAAATCAAGCCTAAGCTTAATGTACTTTTTCTTCCCTTGAATTTTAATCTTATTGGTGTTTCCATAAAAACAGGATCTCTGTTGCTCGTTTCTTACTCAGTCCCAGTTCCCTGAATCTGACACTTTTGTAGTTGGCTGTGATAAGCAGAAGATCGTGATAATGAGTAGTAAATAATTGCTGGTGCGGGCAAGCTTCTAAGAAGCAAAACCAAATGTTTCCAGGTAATGAGAGGAAAAACATATTCATGTGTATATATATGTGATGTGGGAATAAAAAAAATTGAGGGTCCTACTTTCAACAGTGTTCATCACCCACAAACGGTATGACATTTCTCGAAAGACCTCAGCTTCTAATTAGCATCTTTAAAAAGTCAGGTTTTTTTTCAAAAGAGGTGTGTAACGCCCATTACTCTCAAGAGTGATAATAGTTGTTCATATATTTTTCAGTTGCGTATCTCACGGGGGAAGACTTGGATGCTGTGTTTTTGGAAGGGATGGATGTACCGCATGGGGTGTTAGGGCAAGCTGTATTTTTGTATGGGGGGGAAGGTGTGTTTGTATCTTGCTAGTTGTGAGCTGTTTTCAGGAGCTGCCTGTGGCTTTGAGGACGCGATAGGATAAAATCAAAGGAGTTACACAGCTTAGTTGTGACTGCTTTAATGAGAAAAACATCTGTGTGGGGAAGGGAATGCTGGGGGAAAAGTGAGAATGTTTTTTGCTTTCACTTTGTTTTAAGGAGCGCGACCACTCTGGATGCATCAACAGTAAATAGAGAAGTCTGAGCATGTGCAGTTCTCAAAAGAAGTTGGGTTTGGGGGCAAAGGTAAAATCCGAGCGGAGCTGGTCAAGATAATGCCTGACTGGTCAAGGGAACAGAGATAACAGGAGGGAGGGAAAGCGATGGTGTGATTGTGAGGTGAAAACGCCGTGTTTCATCGTGGGCTTCTCTGTCTAGGATATCTCTGTCTGCACTGGGGAGATATTACAGTCTAAATAAAGCAGGTAAGGAGAGACAGTGCAAGGAAGCAGACTATCCAAGTATTGTAGATTTGAAAATTGATTTGATCTTCACATTCCCAGGTCTGTAACTTCAGCATCAAACTGGCCTTCTCCCTCTGTGGCCGTTACATAGATGATGTCATGTATAGCTCTCTCCATGTGCTGAGGTACAGAATGATGATTTTTCCATTCATATTTTATTTAAATGATCATTTTCTTTTTATGTTTTTACTTCGTTACAAGAAAATGTCCTTTTATATCATGCTTCATTTTTACTTCTCCATTCATTAATGGCTGTCCTCGCTTTTCTAGCAACAGGCCCCCAGTCTTTATGCAAATATTATTCCGAAAGAGTAGAAACAATAGTGAAGACAGAAGAAGCAACAGCCCTTGAGATACGCACAGAGGAGAAATGTGTCTAGGTAGAATGATGTCTTATTTGAGAATAGATTTTCAAGATCTTCAACTCATGCAAAGAAGCAGGAGTGGTTTCCTTAGACCTAAAGGCTCGTTCTTGAGCACCCATGGGCTGTCAGAGCTGAGCAGCACAGGGTGTCTTCTGCCCGCCTGTAGCAAAAGTGTCAAGTAATTTGAACTGCTTTTGCCAGTCGCGTGTGGGATCTCCTCCTCTTTGGTTTGGGAAGAGCAAGTGCTTAGGTCCTCCTTGCAGGGAGCGAATCGGGTGTCTGCTGAGCCCTTTGATACGGCCGGAGCCAAAAACCAAGGGAGAATGTGAGGGTGAGGTACTGGGGCACAGGAGGGATCCCGGACTCCCTCTGCCTTAACTTTCTAAATGGCTTTTTTTGGGGGCGGATGGGGCAGGAGCGGATGCAAGTGCCGTGTCTGTGTACAAGGTAAACGCCAGCTGCTGAAAGAGAGGTTCTAACGCACCAGAACGAGGGGAAGAGGGAGCGGAGTGACACCACAGCACAACCCCCAGAGGACATGGGGACACGGAATAAACATGGCAGTGTGGTCAGCTGAAGGGTGGCAGGACAGGCAGCAGTGAGAAGAGTGGATTTAGGTGTCTCTGCTTAGGAATTCCTGTGTGTCTGCCTTCAGTCCTTCAGCTTCTTTTCCGCTCTGGCTAAGAATTTTTAACTCTGGTCTTGCAACCTCCGGCACTGGTACACTGGAAGTCTTTGAGGGGACTGAGCTGGCAATGGGTGAAAGGAGAAATCCACTGAAGTGTATTTTTTTTTTTTTTTTTTAAATATATTTATTTTACCCTAGTGTTGATTTAAGCATCTGCATCAGAAATTTGCCATAGCCCAACAATCAATAGTCAGTACTCAGCACTTCAAAGCCGATGCGCATCATGTTTTATAGAAATACTTGCTTTCACTGCATTCGTTACATGCAAAACTAAACTAGTTGCAAAGACTCAGTTCTCTTACTACTTTAGAGTATGATTCTAGTTCTTGAAATCACCAGAGGCAACTTGGTGGCATAGAGAGAAATGGTTTTAACACCACGGAAGATTCTTCTGCTGCTGTGATGGCAGAGGTGCTCCCAACCCTGCTGCTTCCACTGGGTTGCTGGAAAGTGTCGAATAATCAAACGGGTCATTTCTGCTCAATTGCTGTAATTTATTGTCCCACTGAATCCAGATTTTTCTGAATGTTAATGAAAAAAATACCTATCACACCAGCTCATGCCATTCTATTTTATGACCTTATTAAATCTTACACTTTCTTATCATGCAGTGACAATTACTGGAGTGCAGGACAGAACTCCTTCTCCACGTCAGCCCTGGCATGTACACTTTCTCTTGTCACCAGTACAGGCTGAGTGATTTAGACCAAATGAGCAGTCCTGAGAGATATTTTTACACTCTTGACAGGATTATATAACAAGAGAAAGGCCATTAGCAAATACAAAGGCATAAGGAGAAGGGAGAAGGCAGGTGAAGAATGGGGAAGTAAATCTTCAGATCTGTCACTTCATAATAAAATAACCTTCATGTTAAGATTTAATGAGCTGGTTATCCCACTAAAGAGGGAGGAAAATACTGTCATCTTGCACATCCTGGGGATCTTTGGCACAAGACATATCTGCTTACCAAGGCAAGACTGGAGGGGTGGTGTGTGTGTGCGCACACAGACAGACCCAGTGTAGCCTCTCCTTATTAGTGTGATGTGTCTGTCTCTAAAATCAACCCGGTACAGAAATCTCTGTGTCTGCAGGCAGAACAAAACTTATGCTTTCTCTGCAGTGGTACAGGGAGACTAAAAGACTTCAGCAAATGACAATGTTTTATTTTTATATCCTCCCAGAAAGCCGGTGTTACCTTTTTCAATCATGAGAATTTCATAGCTCTTCCACTGGTTTCAGTAGTTACTCTTCAGCTACCCTTCTCATTAATTCTGTAGAAGAATTATCCTTGTAGCGGGCGTGATGAAGAGCTACGAGTCCTCATTCACAGCAAAGTATGCTTTACTACTAGATGATTCAAAACAAAACTCCTAATATCTCTGATGTAAGGAACTGAACTTTTTAAAGGGCCTGCTTTAAAGCTTATTGTGAATTTTGGATCCATTTTTTAAGAGCTAATGATTTATTCATCTGTAAAAGAGCCATGCTAATCATGTGTTTTGCCTATTATGACACGTAACACGGCCACACTGTAGAGACAGTTGTCATGTGGTCCTATCTTAAACATGCAATCTCAAAACACTGTCTTAACCATACTGTTTTTTTTTCAGCTGCTTTAGCCCTCTAAGAAAAATTGCACATCGATTTTATAGTGTGCCTGGCATAGCAGTGTTGGTAAATAAAAGATTAATAATTATATTGCAGATACGGATCCAACTGCAGAGATACTAGCCACTGTGTAATAAAGATTGTCTGTGCTCTGAAGAGTTAAAATATGAAGAGATCATAGAAAATTTTTTGTCTTTCGGATAGTAGAGGAGTTGGAAGTGTTGCTGTATTCAGTTTAGAAATCTGAGGGCCCTGAAACTGGGTAACAGCCATCACACACAAAATGTAGTGCAGAATTACACCCAGCTGTCCTGAGTTCCAGGTGAGTGTGCTGGTGCTGTTTACCTCTCATTCTCTCTTTTCCAGTGGGTTTTACTACCCTAAGCAAGGTCATTCTACTTTTCTAGGCTAACAGTATAATACCATTCCACCGGGGAATTAAACATTGCACAGGTTGGCACTTCGCAGCCGCCAGTGTTGTGTTCAGCAGAGACATCTTTCAGCAGCTCTTCACTGGAAGAAAACAGCGGAGACCACGGCAGTTCAAAGCAGTCGGGCTGTTCCGTCTGATGGGCCCTCGCGGTCCCTCTCTCTGATCGCTGCGATATTACAGGCTGTGCTTTGAAGTGGGGTGGGGAGACAGTAGAGGAGTGCTGTTTTCTCTGTATTACAGCAATTGCATATTTTGAAATCAAGGATAGGAGTCAAACAACCCGTTGTAGCAGAGTTCATGCTTCACTGTGTAGCACTTTTTCCTTGGAGAGGACAGAGTATCTTCGTCAAACGCTAACCGAACGCTGGGCGCTTTCAGCTTTTGGTGTCGGGGTAGGACTGGCTGATGCGGTAGAGGTGGGGCTGCACCTTTTATAAAGCCTGTCTGGTTTTCTAACACTTGTGAGAGATTCTGCCAGCCTGGGAAAAAACAAAGCGAAGTTACTTCAGGGCAGATAGTTTCGCTGGACGTGAAGTATAAAGTTGTTTGTAACAGTTCCTGGCCAGCAGATCTTTTCTGTAGAGGTGGAGCACGGTGACAGGGCTTCCCAGCCCTCCGACAGCTCCCCTGGGTCTCTGGGAGGGCAGTGCTTCAGGTGCCTGACAAAAGTTTTAGTTAAAACGGGTAAAAGTCTGTAGTAATATTTTCTTTCCTTCCTGTTGAGGGAAGAAGCGTAGCATTACAGATGCTTCAGCCGTGGGAAATGCTGGGGTGTCAAATTGCTGGGTAATTGCAGTGTCAAAGATTGGGAATCTGCAAAATGGAGCAATCAGTGACTGGGCTTGCTTATGGTTGTGGGTTCTTTTAGTAACAAAGCTTTCTGTAGGACTTCAGGCACTGACTGTTACTTAAGGTTTGAATCGGCTAGTGGCTGCTGTTATTTAGTAAATAAAGATGACGGGGCAAGAAAGCAAACAAAAAATAAGGGAAAATAGCCTTGAAGCAGTTGTAAATATCAGAATCCTAACTACATAAAACCAAATCAGAACCTCACAAGTAGAAGAGGAAAAAAAAAAAAGCAAAAAAGCACAAACCTTCTTAGCAGAGGACAGATTGGGATTTATTCAGTTTAGTTTAAATTAGTCTGTGGTGTTTGTAACCAGGAGTAGTTCTCTCCAGTGTTGCCTCCTGTCACAACAGAAGGGTTTGAGGATTTGAGTAAGCAACCAAATGGCCTTAAAACAAAACAAAAAATAAACACATGCAGGGAGAGAATCCATTTCTCTCCTTATCTTTTCTCTATCTACCAACCAAAGCAATCCTTCCTACTGTGTACTCCGTGTTAGCTCCATTAACAGCTGTTGGAAACACGCTGTAATGAAATCTTCTGGTCTGTACGAGAGCCCTGGGGAAATCTGATGTCACTAAACAAGTCTGTGACCTGTTCAAGTGACCAGCCATGACCGTGGCTGTGAAGGCAGCTCATTGCTTCGTCATTCCTTCAAAATTCTGTGTAATTATTCCTTCAAAATTCTGTGAAGACAGAACAGGACTACAAATTAGACGCTGGTATGCATTGTGTGTCGAGCTATCATATGTTAAGTGACCATATGCTTATTTTACTAGATACTTACTTCACAAAAAGCCTTTAGTCTGTAGGAGGATGTTGAAAGTTACAGGGAATTATGTAATTTTGCATTACATTAAACTTCATAATGCCACCGTAGTTCAGTTGCGGGTGAATTTTTTGGACTGAACAGCTGCTTGCTTTTTTGACTTTCAAAGTCTCGCTTGCGTGGTGTCAGTTGTTCAACTATCGCTGGTATATTTAGGCTGGAAGTAGGTGTCTTTAGAAGTGATAGTTTGTTAGATGCCGTCTTTCAGAACTGTTTGAAAATTGAATCCATTTTACATAATAATATCTGATATGCTTAACAACAGGTGAGTGTTGGACCTTCCTTTGTGTTGAAAATACCGCGGCAGCTTTCTGCCTGCATGGCTGAACAGCTTTCCCCTGCCTGAGCATCTTCCACGCTCCCCTCAGTCGCAGGAGCTGGTAAGACAGCGCTGGCTCCCCCGGTTGTGACTGGCAGAAGGAAGAAGCATTTATTCAGTTTGCTTTTGTCAGCAAGCACGGGACGGCAGCGGAGGGAGGCCAGCAGGGCTCAGCGGCAGCTCCCAGTGTGACGGCCTGCCTTGGGGACCCGCAGACGCAGTTCTTACAAGACCAGCCCAATCGCATCGGCTAGATGCTGTGACCTTCTTGAGGTGGCTATTCTGTCTAAATCTCAGCTGTTAAATAGTTTCAGAACACAGAAACGTTTGTGTGTACGGTGGCTATATAAATTCCTCTTTCTTCTTGGTTTTCCCCACCTGAATTTGAGAGCTACGTGTTTTGACCAAATGTCCTCAAAGCACATCTCTCTGCAGTGTGTAATAAAGCTCATTCTAAGCCATGCTGTTTGATTTCAGAGACCAAAATGACTTTAATCGGAATAGAAGGGATCCTTACTGTATTAAATAACATGTATTAGTTGTTTGCATTACAGTTTAGATCTCCACCTTCTTTCAGTTTTATGTTTTCTTCACCCAGCTTTCACGACCTTCAACGACAGATCAATGCCTCATTGTCGCTTAGCGTGTGAGCTGACATTCTACCTGTGTTCAGAACAGGTATCTACGAACAGCACGTGTTTTCACAAGCCTTAATTCTTCAAAAATCCATAAGTAAATATGTACAAGACAAGGGGAATGAGAGTAATTATAACTTTAATTGCACCAGTGAAGATGACTTCCTGGCTCCGGCAGGGGGAAGGTCCTGGTTCTGATAGTGGGTTAGGTGGCTGACTGTTTAAAATAAAATGAATTAGTCTCAGTACAGTAACAGTAACATCGAGGTTCTTTCTTTGCTAATCTCAGGAGTTCATCAAGAAGCTGTGGGGCAGGGGGGTACTTGCGATTGCGCAATGTCCCAAGTAGTCGTTTGTGCTAACGTAAAAATGTATTTTTTAGAACATTAAAAGAGCTCTGCCAGGCTCAGTGCTCCTTGTGCTTGGTACTGTAAGAGGGATAAACTGGAAGAGGAGAAGGTGAGCAGAGGGAAAGCTCCTCCAGTCGCTGTGCAGAGCTGGGGACCCAACCCGGGCTGGAACACCAGTACTCTCCAGTCACTTCAGGAACGGCTGTTTTAGGTGTGCTTAGCAGTGCTATAAACAAGGGGTAAAATAAATCAGTGAATATGTAAGTAAATAAATAAGTAAAATAAATAAAGGTGTTTTTCAGGACCAAGCAGTTGTTTAATTTTAGCCAGCCCTTTTCCTGAATTCTCCAGTGGCCGTGCTTCGTGGCCTCACTGACAGGTTACAGGATGGGGCTGTGCAGGTGGATTAAAACCAGTGAAACCTGTGTTCCAGTTGTTAGGGCTTTGAGATTTGTGCACTCTGTCAGGCGACACGCAGTGAGGAGGTTTTATTGGGGATACTCCTGATGCCAGCTTGGCCAGAAGAGGGGGGACACCTTTAATATACGGTCAGGTGACCGTAATACCAGAGGAGGCTGGCCGGCGGGGAGCTGGGGCTTTTTACAAAGTGATAATCTGGTTCTCAGATAATCAGACTTTGTGAAGGAAGGAAAGCCATTTGGTTTTTCACCAAGAATAAAGGAGCCATATCTCGTTACAGCAATTTTATAACTGGAGTAAAAAAGCGAATTCATTTTATTAATGCAAACCGCCCTTGTATTTGGGGCACTGCCTGTTCCTGACGGAGCAGCAGGACACGAGCCGCGTGGCGGGGAAGTAACGAGAGGCCACTCTGCTGCTGGTTCAGTGGAGACCGTCGCCCTCCTTCCCAACAGCCTGACAGCAGCCTCTGCTTGCAGGATCATTTCCGAGGGGCTGTTCATTAAATCACAATGCAGTGAACTTCTCACAACAACACACGTTATTTCTCTGCAAACATAATTAATCACGAATAATTTTACAATGAATGTCAAAGGCAGTTAACATGATAGTCCTATTTATTATAAAGGGTGGCTATTACATTATATGGTGTATGATATCTTAGATGATAACAACCTAAATGCATGTAATAAAATGTTCGAAGGATATCTTGATTTATAACAGCGTGTCCTAGCACCCCCTGCTATGTGTGTATTAACAACATGTTTTATAACATCTCACTTAAGGTGAGTGCCATATCCAGATTCTCATTTTGTCAGGCTACCATTAGTTGTACTTGATGCTTAATTGCATGTGTTAATGTGACACGGTGGTAACTGGAGCGTAGACCAAATTCATCCAGAAAAGGGCTGTGTGCTGTGTCTAGCAGAAGGCTGGAGGATTTTGTCTCACCTTTAAGTCTTGTTTCCGTAAAGACACCGCCTGGCTGGGGTGGCTACGGTGAGGATTTTAAGGGGGTCGGTACAGTGATAAATGCCCGAGACGGAAGGCAGGCAGGACAGGAGTTAAACTATTAAAACCAGAAACCAACCCCCCCAGCAGTGCAGGGGCTTAAGCCAAGGGCCCGTCCCTTCTCCTGGCGCTGGCGGGGGCAGATGTCTGCGTGCCTGACAGGCGTGAGCACGGATGAGTCTTGGATTCGCTCGCCACCTTCCGTGCAGGGTGCAAGTATTGGTGAAGGCTACTTAGAGGCTTTCTGATTGCAGGCCCGGGCTGCATTTGCTGACGGGGTATTGCTGTTCTAAGTGGGACCTAGGGTTTATGAGCTCATCTGGATGGGGAGGATTCATCAAGACAATGAGTTCTTATCTGGTGTGTCTCAGTAAAGGGTATTACAAACCAGAAGGTTACATTTACATGGTAAACGGGACACAACTCAGCTTTGTTTCCAGGGATACAGGATTCCGGGTACAAGCACTTGTTGAAGGCAGCAGAGGAGCGATCTGACTTTAGAGGGAACTGTCACATCCACACGCAGAGAGGTTTCGCATCTTCCGTCTTGCTAAAAGCAGAATAATGGAAGTTGCTTTTGCAAAGTCCTGGAGCAGGGCTTGTACATATGCTCAGACAGATAAATAAGGTGTTTCAATCAAATGCCTTAAATCACATTTTAGGTTGAATGTAATTGGCATTCTTCGGGTTGTAGCTCAGACTAGTAGGAAGCAGGATGATATTCCTGAATTGTTTCAATGTTGTCAGTAAAGGGTAGACTTCATTTCTGGTCCATTTCCTGTAATTCTGCAGGTTTTCTGGAAAAAGGTGCCCAGTACACAATGTTCCAGACAAACTGCCATACAAGGCTCATGAGAAAACCAGTGAAGCATCCCAAAGGGCTCGTATCAGCGCGTCTTGCTTCATCACCGACATTAATGGGCCACTCACACAGTACTCCAAGATGTCAGTAAAAGACTCTTTATTCATAAATAACTGATATGCAGTAATTTACGTCTGTACATTTATCTTCAAAAGGCTATAGCCATACAGTTTTTGCAAACTCTACATAAAACATCCAAACTGTCCATTATTACTTTTTCAGTACAATATAACACAGCTGTTTGGCATTACCAAATATATATGTATATATATTTATATATGTACATGTGCTGAAAAAAGAAGCCAGTGCAGCCTTTTCCAAGAAGTCTTTCCCAAGTATTTTACTGTACAACATTCAGAATTTACATTGATAGAACAAGGCACAGAAAGTGTGGTATGAAGCCAAGGCCATGCTTTTTGTTTTATGTTCTTCTCTCTTCCCTACTCCTTCAGCTTCATACTAAAGAAAGCATTCAAACCTCTGCTCTTTTTTTTTTCAGTTCTAAACACACTGAAACTGTGGGGAGAAGTGGGGGGAGGGAAGAATTGCTCAGTGCAAGAACAAACATTTTCAGAACCTGTTCACTGCCAAAATAAAGGAGCAGAAGAGAAAATAGGTCTCTCTAGAGGAATATACTTGTGGGTTTTTTATCTTTTAAAAAAATTATTATTTAATTTGTATTTGATTAGGTTGAAGTTCCCACTCCCCTTTTCACCAACAGGCTGGTCAAAAGTTTTGAAAGTGCAATAAAAATTTTTCAGTTAGCTCTGGTCATACGTGACACTCTTGGGTCTCCCCAGACTGACCAGCATCACATTTTACTCCACCCAAATTAACGAAAGGTGTCCAACTTAACGTTTTTGCACCCATGTATCAACTGAGATCAGCAGAGTCACAGTGGGCATGAAATTTGATTCAGAGGTGGGAGGAGGCAGCTGCGTCTCCCAGGTCACAAATTATATGATGTCAGTCTGCTGTTGCCAAAGCTGTACCAGCAGTATGGACGTGCCACATCGCCCGTGAGGCCTGTGTGTGCGTGCGCTGATGCATCAGGGAACTTTGTGAGGTTCAGTAATGGGATCTGGGTTTTAGATTCAAAGTAGAACGAATGCAAAAGTTTACAGCTTCATGTAAAAATGTTCCTCCCTCCCCCTCCAACTTCAGGGCACAAATGGGGGAAAACTGAAGGAATTGCTTGAAAAGATCTCATCAGGTTAATGTTCCAAATTTCAGTATGGGAAATACCAGGTCTTACATTTTTTTAAACTGCAAAAACAAAGCTTCAGTCAGTTCTAAGTGAGCATTTGTTAGGAAACATTCTTGTTCTCTGTAGCAAATACTTGCTGTTAGATCCATGTCTTCCCCCTCCTGCCGTATCAGAAAAAAAAACTTCAGCCAGGCTCGGTGCAGAACACCCTTAACTTCATTATGTGCTACACATTTCCTTTTGGGATTAGACAATAAGATTTATATACAGAGACCAGATAACACAGGGGTTTGACATCTTCTTAAATCTGCAGAAGTACATTCTCAACCAAGGTTATCACACCGGGGCAGACAAACTAAGTAGCTGCTGACAAAACCACGGTTCTACAGTAGGTGAGTGTCTAATCTCATTAGATTACAGTACACTACATTACAGATCAGGGACGGGTCATCTAATCTCCCTATCCCGTAGCTAAATTTTCACAAGTGACTTCAGCTCTAGTTACCCTGTGACAGCAAGGCAGGGAGGCTCCCCCTCGAATCCTGGCTCCCCGGGATTCCCTTGTAAAGCACAAACCAGTTATTCAATACAACTGAACAGCTTATTTAAAAGCAGCTTTTGCAATAGCTTGAAAATTACAATACACCCCGACCCACCCAAGCCCCAGACAAGAAACACTAGTAGAATCTGTACTATTCACCTCTAATACAAAAAATATAGTGGCAAATTCCTAGACATTTATTTTCTTTGTGGACAGAACAGTGAACATGGATAGCGACGGATTTTTCTGTTCCTTGCGGCAATGAGTAGAACATCAGTTCCGTTTTCTGCATTGCAGACACTGTTACTAGCAAATGATTCTCTAAGTGATTCTTTAATCTCAGAGTGATTTATTTATCTCTGTTCATGTTGGAAAGGAGATTTTTGCTACCGCTTACGCCAGTATTGGCAATGAGAGAAAAGAGCTGGACTGTGCGCTACTAGAAAATGATTCATGATCTCTTACCAGCATACTGAGTTTCTTTGTTGCTACAGGTATTGCGTGTTACATACCTAGTATTTTAGGTTAATGAACTTGATCAGGAATCTTTTAAGTAATTAACGAGACTGTTTTAACTAGGCAATCATTACATATCCAAGGAAAGGATATATGTGCCATTTTACATGCTGCTGCGGGAAGACCGCCAGCCTCTTCTGAAGCAGGAATAGTGTCAAGGGAGTCATCTTCCCAACGCACATAGCACAAATGAACAACCCACAGAAAACACCCTTCAGCAGGTTTAACATGAGAAAGGTTCTCAGTGAATAACGTTAACCATCTGTTAACTGCTGTGGAGAAAGTGGGAGAACTTCCTAAGGATAATGAAGTTAGTAAAAGAAAGGCTAGAAAGAGAAATCTCCAGATCTTTCTTAAGGAATTAGTTTCCTGTTTTCCACTTGGTTAATTACTACCCAAGAAATAACGCAGCCCTTTGCTTAAATATATATTTTATAGGTAGAAATAGACTGGAAAAAAAAAATTCAAATGACGAACAGAAGTCCACAACAGTTCCTCACTTGTTTTAGCTTCGTTGTATACATAAGCTATAGCTTTGTGTAGTGGAAAATAGTATCTGGAATTGATCAGTTACTGAGAGTTGTAAAACTCTCATACAGCACTATATTTCGAGTGAAAAAAAAAAAAAAAAAAAAAAAAAAAAAATGATGGGAACACCATGTATTCCTACAGGAAGATCCCTGGTTTAGTGATTTATGCTCAACAGGCTTCTCACTTAACCTGCTGAAAGCAAGCTGTGCCAGGCCCAGAGGAGGCGGCCAGCTGCTGCCAGAGATAAAAATAATAACAAAAATAGTTCCCTGTATTTTAAGAGACTTGTGTTGATATCTTTTCATCTATTACAAAAAGCCCGATAAAATTTTTGTGGGAGTATATCTTGGTTTTATGGGACTTGCACTGGTAAATGAAGTTTGAATTTAAATCTACAGAGCAGGGTTCCTTTCCTTGTGGCTTAAAGGATTTCAATGGCAACTCGTAAGACTGCGAAAGCAGTGTTGTAAAAACTGTAAATTAGCTTTACGATGCTGCAGTCTGGCGGAGCTGTGAAGAGCACCATTTTGGTGACAAAATTGTAAGTCATTTTTAAAATGCAACTATTAGTCTTAAATGACTCACAGCACAGAAATATCTGGGAAAAGTGCTTAGGAAGATGAAAATACACTAGAGCAGATTCTTTGGTGATGTAAAATCAAAACAGTTATTTCACCATCTTGGACTCAGGGCGGCTAGATGGAATCTTAAGTGTGTAACGTTACATTTTGCTTTCGTTTACTTTCTAGCTTGTGAAGAGATTTTTTTTTTTTACATTATTTTTTAAAATTCATAATTTAATAATACAGAGGAAAGGAATAAATTTTTAATTTCCGGCCTCTAATCCTGCTTCAGATGCTCCTTTACATCTGTGTTTTGCATCAGATCATACATATATGTATACAGATTTCCAAAACATCTTCTTAATGTAGATGTTAAAAATGTGCTTCTGGAAATTTAAGATTGCTAATAATGTTCAACGGATCTATTTATATAGCATTTGCATACAAATTCTGAATTGTCATTCTGAGAGAATACTGTATGGCAAAGCATCCTTACAGCAGGCTTGTGGGGGAGCTGGCAGCAGTCAGCTGCTTTCTGCTGTGGAAAATAGGAAGCAAACATTTAACATCTTTTACTTGTATTGTTCAGCTGTTTGTTAACGGTGACAAAATCCACGTTGCTGCCTCATTTATATGGCAGCAGAAGCATTTACCTAAAAACCATTTTAATTGCTCCATCTCTAAAACCGGGACTGTGCATAAAAAAGGGAGGAGAACTGGCATAAGCCTTGATAAGTAACAGTGCTAAGTGCTATTAATATCATCCCATGATGCTAACACAAAACAACAGAAAGAGAGCATCTGAAAACAGGCATGTCTGTACCAGACAGATCAGGTCATCAACAGATGCAGCGGGGGAAAGAGAATACAAAAAACCCCATAGCCTGTTTTTCCACTCAAAAGTCTGACTTAACGTTACTGCCCAGTTACTGCCTACCACTACCCATCGTTATCATGGAGAACGAATCATTTCCTTGTGACTTTTTTTTTTGTTTAATGATTTTGACGTCTTCTCTGTCACTTCAGTCTTTTTTTCAGCTACACTTTTTTTTTTCCTCACAGGTTTTATTTTCTGGACGTTCAGGATAGATTAGCTGGAGTAATTTGCATAGTGGAGTCGGTTACTGCGTTTCCCGGCACCCTGCGCACTCCTGCAGGCGTTTCTTGTGGCCTGATGCTATAGCAAGATCTTAATCCTCTGGGATTGATACTGAATGGGGGAACAGCAAGAAACTGAGGAAATGGAGGAACTGTGTGATTTCACCTGCGTTCCTGTTGAAAAGCAGGTGATTGGTCACTCCATCTCCAAAAAGATACAGAACGAGAGACAATACAGAGAATAACAGCAAGGATGCACAAATAAGGAGAATAAACCAGGGTTCTTCAGCCTAGACAAGGGAGTGAGCAGAAATGAAGCGTAAGAGAAGCTTGTAGAAGAATGCCTACTACCCACAAGGTGGTTTGGTTGCTGTTACTCAGTGATCCTTACTACACAGAACTAGGGGAACGCGGCGCAGCTGTGAGGCAGCGCGTGTTAAACAGAAGGAAAGCCTGGAAAGGAAGGGCTGCTTCAAAAAATGAAAGAGAAGATGGTGGCACTTGTTTCTCCTGGATGTTGTTCATGAAGGCCAAGTGTTTCAGTGGGTTCAAAAGTCAATTTGTGGAAGGACAGTACACGGGACTCTCCGTGGTCCCGATGCAACCCCCTGCTGAGGGGGTCCCTTAGTCCTGGGCACGGTTCCTACACTGTTTCCCTAAACTCAACCCTGGTCGCTATTAGAGACGCTGTACAAGACTAAATGGATTTTCACCTGACGTAGTATGGCAGTTCCGATAAGGCTGAGGTGTACAGCTAGGGAAGGTCACATCAGAAATGCAGGCTGGCAGTTGGGTTACTGCCGCACAGCCCATCCCGATGGGAGAAAGGCAAGTGAGCAGCATTGTGGCATTTCTAGTCCACTAAAACAACCCAAGAGCACCAAACCAAAAACAGGTTAGAAAAAGTGAGAAATCCTGATTCAGATTCACAGAAGTAAGATCATCTAACAAAGATGCTTCAGAAACGAAGAAAACCCAGGAAACACAACCTAAAGGGAAACAGTACTCGGTTGAGCAATGTAAAAATTAAAATCTTGCCTTAGGCCCAAAACTAAATGTTTTCTGTCATTGTAAGAAACTTTGACATTTATTCCTCTTCAGTACGTTAACTCAGACACTCGACTTCATTGGATTTTGGCTCTAACTTGGTGTATTCTAGCGTGCAGCCCAGACCCCCGGTCTCGAGGCCCTTTCAGGTGTAACTCTGGAGGTCTAGACACCTCCTGGTTCCTCCCTCTCCAGGCTTCACTGAGCATTCCCTAGGCAGAGTTGGGTGTCGCTGTACAAAGAGGTTTTTCAAAGCTACTCAAGTCTTGAAAGTAAACACTGCGCATTTCCTGAGAAAAAGCTTTAAGGTCTGAGCTTCACGGAGCAGCTCCCTTTGACCCCACCTGCCGTGTGTAGCTCAGGTGTATTTGGAAAACGAGAGGAGAAAATACATACAGCTCTTCAGAATGACACGAATATGTTACAGCACCTGCAGGGTAGTTCCTCGGTCTTTGCCGTGGCAGCTCACCTAAGCTAGTCTGAACATTAAAACTGTGTCTGAGGAGAAGCTGAGAACAAACTGACTGCTGGAGAGTGACTGTAGCTGGTTTCCCAGACAATGACAGCGCTTTCTGTGGATGCCATTCCCTATTTTTTTTTTTTTTTAATTCATGACATTTTGTCCAATGAAGAACAGGTTTCTGAGGAGGAGGACTGGAAGTCACTAGAAATATAATTCAAACACAGATAGAACCATGTGCTGCTGAAAACAGTGACAGCTTGCTGCCAAATAAGCTGGTATTTTTGTCTCAGTCTTAAATATGCTCGCAGCCATTATGATTTCCCATCGCAAACAGGAACTCTCATGTCAGACTGCATGAAATACTAAAGTGCAGAAGATGTTTGGGGAAGTCTAAGTATTTATAAGTCTAGGCCTATTCAGGCCAGCTGAGCCGGAAAAGCAGTGAAATTTGCAGTTTCAGATCAGTGAGAACAAGCGGGGTCTGACATCAAGAGTTGTTGTTCATAATTTTCAGAACTGGAATCTTGGGTAAAGAAACAAGTTACAGATTATTAAAGATTTGCACACTAAATACCTACCCTGTGGCCTATCATGCTGCTCTCGGCCAAATGTGGGGGTAAAAAACCCCCCAGAATGCCTGTTTTCAATTTCTTGCATTTCCATAAAGCTCTTGGTTCCTGCTTTTATACGACTGTGTTCGCGTCACCAAAGCTGACAGCCTGGGGCCAGAGCTAACGAGCTCCCTGGCTAACTTCAAAGAATGTATGAGTAAAAATAATGGCTAAATTTGGCTCAGTACCAGTTTCCACTAGAACACTCACTCACAGTGACAGCTCTATTTTTGGTTCAGTTGAAGTAATAAATTATTTTTGTGTGAAATGGATTAAAAATGAAGAGCGTTCTCTAGTTAGATTCTGGTTTTGGTGTCAAACGCGGTATGTTTGTCACTAAACCAAGTGTAACACAGCCAGCTTTAAATCCTGTGAAATTTCCAAATTGGAACAATGAAGTCAAGCCAGTTTTTGGCAGTACCGTGTGGGGTTGATTGTTTCAGACTGAAACTAAACCAGAATTAGGCCTTGCTTAGGCTGACTGACTTCACCTTTACTTTTTAGTTTAGCCCCAGAACATGAAGTAATGAAAAATAAACCGTGTAAAATTGCTAAAACAGGGCTGGCAATTTCCTGTGTTTTATTTGGTTATTTAAATCCACCCCCAAAGAAATATTTTTTTGACTAAGTGAAAGTTTGCAGACCGAGAACTTCAGAAAATTTCTCTCACACACGCACACACACTAATTTCACAGAGAAGGGTTCTGTTCTGTTATTTTGTTAACAGAATAGGCAGGAAAGCTCTGCAGCAAATATACATTCATTAAGTGATGGAATTTTTAAAAGGAATTGTTTGGCATACACATGACATCCATTAAATAGTTCTGAGATCTTCTAATTCTGCAAACATCTGAACAGGATAAGGCCAGATTTTCCGTTTTCCTGTAGCAGAACCTAAGTGACAACATGATGCTCTCAAATGACATTTTAAACCCACTGTGTAAGCGTTCAGTTAGAGATGCAGGACAAAGGGGACTCCAGGCCCCAAGAAGAGAAGCCTTTCAACTAGGATTAACCTCTGGGGGCTCTAAATATTCAGTATCACAGTTGCTGATTTTCCCTAGGCATTATATTAGCATCACTGTTTCCTAAATACATAATGTCAGAATATTTACCTTTCACGGCTCTGTATGTCACTCCTTTCTGCCCCAGGAATGATAGATGTGTAGTTTTGGTTTTGATTTTAAAACATGAATTTTAAATGAGAGAGGACAGGGAGAAGCTTGTGTTTTCCTTATGAACGAGATGATTTCTAATAGGGCTGCTTCTGCTCTTCCAACTGAAAACTGCATTGTGGAAATGAGGGTCTGTTTCCATGCACACTGTGCAGAAACCCTTATTTCCTCCCTGCCAACGCGAATCTCTAGTGTATAGTCAAAGCTGGCCGTCAGTTCTGGAATGGAAAAAAAGTGACTAAAGTCCATTCTGTCTGCTGTAGTTGAAGTCAGGCTCCTCGATCTCAGTTTCTGTTACGTCTGAGATTTTGGAGTGTGTCCTTCCTATTTCTTCCAGGGCACAGGCGAGGGAGTCGAGGTCACCATCGTGCTGATGCCGGGCTTCCCAGAGGTCCAGAATGACAGCAGATGGGCTGCTTTGGGTGGCAAAATAGGAGAGATTCCTGGAAGGAGGGGAGAAAAAGGTGAACAAAAAGGATGAGGAACAGTACCGTGAATGTGAAAGTGCCCTCTGTGGTGCCTAGCACTACACATGTGTTTAAAATGACCAAAACGCCTTCAGGAAGAGTTTGATGAGCTGAGCTGAGGGAACCCTTAAGAGGACACACACCGGTGCATTTATCTTCAACTGTCACTTGCTCAGTTTAGCGGAAGGAGCCTGACCAAGGGACTTGCACATCAGTGCTGGCCAGCAGGACCATCCCATGCAGCTTCGAAAACCAGTCAGTCCTGGAAAGCATCATTAGTAAACTCAGCAAGTATTTGCTAGTGAGGGGAGTTATATAACTTAACATGACGCTGGTGATTATGTGAAGATATGACATCTCTTAACTTGTAAGTTCATATTTTATTAATAATGTAGTCTTTAGGACTTTGCAGGGGTGGTATTTGCAAAGAATTTGATATTACAAAGTGTCTTAAACATGTTACCCTGTAACTCCTATTTATGGGCTTTGGATATAATCATCCAATTAAGTACAATAACTTCACATTCAGAAGCATAAACGTTATTTATAGCATTTATATTACATCTAGATGTATTTCTATAAATACAGGAAGAAATGGATAAATCTGTAGCACAGAAAAGGAAATCTGGACTTAAATGCTGCTGTTTGGTTTTTTAAACCAACTCCAAGATAATTAAATATTTGCTGCTGACCATTGTTACTCTTCAGTAAAAACCAGGCAGGGACCATTTTTTATCTCAAGCTTTGCCAATGACCTTTCCCCAGTTACATTCATCTCCAGGGGCGACCGCAGTAACAGTGTGTGCAGGTGTAGCACAACTCCAGCCTGGGAGAAGTCCCCTGGAGCCAGGGTGTGAAGTTTTAGTGCAGGGAAAGAACAGGCGAAGCTGAGGAACTGAAGCCGGGCTGTTACTCTTGTCAAGTAACACCCTGACCTCAACTGAACCACAAGTGTGGCAGCTGCCTGGATTCGCGGGGGAAACGTGATGGTGGCACTAACGTATCGCACGGTGCAGCAGACAGGTGGAAAATCTATGAAGTCAAGTGTTGACCATGTGTTTTTTTAATTGGGTTTCTTAAACTGGTCAACAGCTTCCTTTTTCCATCTATGGATTTGATTTTATAAAAATAAATACTGTAAAGACTCTACGAATCAAAAGTTAAAGGCCTCTCACAAACTGGGTCTTACGCAGGTCAGTGTAATCTCCTTAGAACACCGTCCCTCAGCCTCCAGAGAACCCGAAATCTCCTCCAGCTCCCTCTACGCATGAGGAACGGGAACCAGGGCAGGTTAAAGTGTCTGACAATAGGTAGTAAACACCAGTAAGTAAAGCAGAATTTTCTGACTCTCTCAACTGCTGCAAGGCTATAAATTACTTTTTTCTTTGGTTCAGATGTGGTTTATTGAGATTCCCGTGCAAAGCAACAAGACAATGAAAAGTTATTTTGCTTGATTTAAGTATTCTTCTATCCTCTTGGGAACATGTTTATGGTGTTTGTGACAATCAGAAAATATTTCTGAGAGTGAACTGCCTCCACCAATTTAATTTAGCCAAGCAGAAAAAGCAAAATAAGTAGTAAATTAGTTTTTACAGCATCCTTCAGTTTTAATAATCATAACATTATTACTCCTAACAGTAGAGCATGACTTTCTTTTTGAAATATGCCTTTCCTTAGAAAAAAAAAATCTGCAAAATGTGTAATTCATTTTGGAATACAAAACATGTAGACAGAAGCCACAGCATCAAGCCAGATGATTTTTTTTAAGACAACGTGCAACCTCCTCAGTCCTTTAACCCCCAGCTTTCGCAGGACAAAACCACGCCAAGCTCCTCCTGCAGGCTTGTACCTCGCCCAGCCCCGACTCTGGGGGTGCACAAAGGGAAGGTCCACAGAACACAGAAACCGACCTCATCAGGTGGGACAGGGCACGCGGGTTTGTTTAGAGAGCTCCTGTTTTCAGCGGCGAGGTGTATATAACAGAACGTATGAGCTGCAGCTTATCCTTGACAGTGTGTTAATTACTATGCACACATCTTTAATACCAGCAAACAAACAAACAAAAAATCCGTAACAGCAGCAAATTATTCCTATTGCATATGTAAATGTTCACCTTTCAAAACCGCGTTTCATTACCTGTTAATGCTGTTTTTTTGTGCTAACATCTGCCAGTCCTTGCCTTTGGCGTTGGGTGTGTCAAACGTTGCACAGATTCGTTGTCTAATAGAGTAGGGGATTTTGAATGCTTTTGGACCCATCTGTGCAGGGAAGTTGCTGTCATCATGTGCAAAGAAAGTGATGGTTTCTCTTTCATTCTACATGGAATATAAAAGCAAAGCAGTTAGACAGGGCATCGGGCTTTCTGTTTCCCCGGGGTCTGTGGGTGGCTGCCTTCAGCGTAGTAACAGAGTAACGCCAAGAGTCCTCTCATACTCTCCTGCTGAAAGGGGAACTGAGACAAGATTTCTGCACAGCCTTCTCCGAAGGAGAACATCTGCGAGTGCAGCCCGTGCTGTACCTTTTTTCCCGCTTTGTTATGCAGGGCCCTGCAGCAGTGAGCCTGTCCACATACACCTCTGGGTGTACTGAGGCTGCTTCTGGAGGAATTAAAAAATTAAACCCGAGTCTGAAATTCCAGCTATAGACTGTAGAATTGGCACAGAAAAACAAAGAGCTAAGAGGTGTTTTTCTGATTGGTGAAGGAACTTCTAGAACATCACAAGCTCTTCCGTATAAACACATCTAAAATAGTGTCACTTTCCTTCTACAAGTTTCCTCTTTTTGTTTGTTTTTGTGCTGCAGATGAAGTCCAACAGAGCAGTGATCGCTAGATGGGATGCCACTAAAGCATATGTGTTTCTAAAGCTTTCATTGCTTAAGCCAAAAATATAGACACACAAATCTCTCATTTGTGATTTTTTTTTTTTTTTTTTTTTTAAAAAAAACACCTCAATTCTGTAAGTATCTCACTTCTCCAAAATCTCTTTGGAATCCAGGTCCTTTTGTAGATCTGGCCCCTTCTTTTCCCATGAAATTATACCAGTCATGTGTAGTAGAGCCACATTTCCATGCATTACTCATTTCTGTGCAATGCAGCATAAATATTAAATAACAGTGATGCTATAGTCTCTTCATATAACATTTATGACACATCCCAAAAGTCACCCATGCAAAGTAATAGTGGTGCTGTAGATATATCGCATGGTCTGACTGCTTAAATTAAATATGCAGAACAATAGTAGATTTTCATACCCTGCACATGTGAGATAAGCTACTGCTACCTGGTTAGTTCAGGGAATTGTAAAGCAATGAGCAGTTCAAGTATTCAGTTGTTATTTATATATTTATTTTACAGTCAAATTATCCTCACTCTTCAATCACTTTTTGTGATAGGCATGAAAAAGCCTTCCAAACTAGCACATCCCTTTGAAAACAGAATTTTAACACGCTCTGGGGACTTGTGGACAGATAGGTCCCTTTAAAAAAAAAAAAAAAAAAAAAGAGTCCAGAAACGCTCGAGGAAGTCAATAGTCAGGGGCCCAACAGCCATCTGTTCTCACCTCCCTGTGCTCCGCAAGCTATTCAGAAGCTTTTTGCATGAAAACCATTACCACCAACTCAAACCTAAATTATTTCTAGTGTTGTAGAATCCCTGTGCTTTGATTTCTGCTGGCAGTGGGGTCTGTAAGACTTGTTACAGCTTTGAACAGGGTGTAAGACACCGCACAGAGTCAGAAAGTCAAAAATCGGGAGGGGTCATGGCTCGGCAGCTTTAGAAAAAGAGAGAGCGAATGGGCTTTACCTCTAGGATGGATGTCTGGATCTGCAGGATTTGCTCGTGGCCCTTGACCTGCCGCACGCAGACCTTGCAGGAGAGCTGGGTGGTGGCGGGCGTGTAGCGCTCCAGGGAGAAGGCGCAGTGCAGCGGTGCCCGGCCGCTGCGCCACACGCGGGAGAACGGCACCTCCTGCCCGGGAAACCCAGGGGGGGACAGTTACAAACCAGGAAACAAGCCACAGTTTTTCTCCGAAGTTGTGTTTTTACTAACATCCCTGCAAACTCAAAGCGGGAAAAACTAATAAATTATGGTTGGATTGATAAATACTGAGACGTTCCGTTTACTGAAAGCTCGGGTTCCATTTGGTGACACAAATGATGGGACACTCTCATCTAAAACCAAACCTGAGAGATCAAGTTCCCTCCTCCTAGGCAGGGATCAGACCTCGTACTCCAACCGGTGTCTCCTTGCCATCACCTTGCACTACAGAATCCAAAGGAAGGAACTTGCCATCAAGAGCTGCGTTTCCTCGGTAAGTTAACGCAGCAGAGGGCATGGCAGCACATCTTCGGCTTTGTGTTCCATCCGCACCGATAAACACCCACCGGCCCGGGCAGTCTGCAGCCCCTGACCTCCCTGCTCCGTCTCAGGTTCATCCTGTTACGTTCTGGGACTGCTCTCAGTGACTCCTCTGCTTCAGCCAAGGAGAGTTTATGGGGTGAATGCCCTCATCAGATGCTACACAGACACTGCAGCAGTTCATCATCAGAGATTTCTGGCATTTCTGGCTGCTCTGAGTTCCTAAAAGCGCACGGCAAGAGGCAGGAGATGTAGACAGGGGCAGCACCTTCTGGTTTATGATTCCTTTGTAAATACCGAAGTTCCCTTCCTGGTGTCCTCTCTCTGTTTCATAACGTGGAGGGGGTTGGTTGGTTGGTTTTTCCAAACTACCATCAGCTATAAACCCACTATGCTGTTCTCCATTACAGCCATGAAGGCATGTAAATACTAAAAATAATTAAACCAAACATGTTCTCTATTAATTTCAAAATATTGGAAAATACCAGAGAATTGGCAACCTGGAGAATAATGTAAAAGGCAAAAAAAGGCTGATACTAATATTTCGTTCTATTATAGCTTAGCATTCATCCAGATGATTATGGGACATCATTAAACAGCTTCAATGAGCAATTATTCTAACACAAGAAAACTAGTTTAAGGATTTTTTACATCCGTTTTTCTAGAGGAGGATTATGAATTTTCACATTACTCTTTTTCATGCACTATTTTTTTAGATTTTAAAATTGATTTGAATAGCGTGCAAAGCTGATCCTTCAAATACAATACAGTAATTATGCAAATATGGTCTGGGCACGTATTCTGCTTGTGGTTTTCAGAGCTTTATAAAGGGTTAATGAGTTCACAGACAAGGACATAAAATGTGCTGCCTACAGGCGGATATAAATCCTTCGGTATTTAATAATGATAGTTATAACTGAGTGACCTACCAGCTAGTCACTTGTCATAATTAGCTGTTTAAATCAAGTAAACCATGCAGTATCAGCTCTTACGATCGGTCTGGGTCTGGAAGCTCACCGAAGAGCTTACAGCTCAGAAAAGATGCATTTCTTCATTCTTGCCTTCCTATAAGCAATTTTCTTTGGATTGAGGTGGTGATCTTTTCTATGTCCCTGAAGAAATTAGCTGTGCCCCGGTAATCTGAGCATATACAGCTTCAAAGATCCGCCTCAGCCTACACTTCAAAGCACACTCAAGACTAAACAAGGGAGAGTATCGCTGTACTCGTTGCTGATACAGTTTACAGCTTCTTCAGTGTCTCGGGCGATCTGTAGCGATGCTCTAAGTGATAACGACAAGCTCTGCGTTTAGATCCTGAGTTGGTAGCAGCAGCAAGATACCAACAGCGATAAAGAAAACATTAGCAAAATATTAGAAGTGGAGCAACTGTAATTAGATTTTTCCAGAGTAATCATCTCTGCTTTCACTCAGAGTAGAAGAATCACTCAGCTGAAAAGAATTATACGAAACATAATACAGGGGGGTAAATCCTGGTGGAACAATGAGTGTTTGAAGTATTTCAGAAATGCTTTCAGTTTTATTCTGTCTTTATAATTAAGTTCCTAGCAGACAGAGGGAATGTAAATCACCTCACAGCTACAGACATGAGACACAGTGGATCCTCCAGGAGACACAAGATGCTCAGAAGACACCTGCTTTTAACCCCCAAAGGTGCCCGTCTGGCTTCGTACCGTGCTCCTTAGAGCCTCTTCCTGCTCTTCACACCCAGCCAGTTTTTAAGGGTTCCCCCTCGTTACTCGTGAGCTGGGTGGGAAGGAAGCCAAGCACTCAGCATCTGCTCTGCAGGGGGGCCAGGACAAACAAATGCACTTAGCATAGTCTGGAGAAATTCTGACTACCACCTGCCATTAACTGCTTTTATGCCACAGTTTTACACGATGATTTATTCATCTGTTCAAGCCTTGAAGCAGGATCTTTACTTATCTGAGAAATCATTAACATAAATCTTCCCTCATCGTACTGCCTGATAATGGTTTCGTTTGGTGGACCGAGGAGACAATTATGGAAAAGGCTCTTTTCGGCTCAACCACCAGAACACCCAGCCTGCTTTTAAACTGTGGTACATAGGAGAAAAAATAAGTAAACACTGGAAGCAACCACATGAAGAAATAGATTCTTTTATATAAAAGAGGCTGGAACCAAATCAGAGTTGTCAGCAGAGTTGGGACATTTCACAAAATATTTCACTGAGAGGGAAACACAAAGCCAGTTGTAAGTTGTTCTGCAGTTTCTGCTAGAAACAATTATTGTATTTCTCAGCTCTCCAAGTCATCTGACCTCTACTCAGTTATAAAATGTAAATGTTTGTTTGGTTTCAGTACCAGCCGTGAGGCAGGTTTTGCACATGCTGCCCCAGCCCCAGCGTGGCGCTGGGCGCGGGGGGCTCAGGACCCCCAGCAGCTCTGCCAGCCCGCACCCGCCTGGGAGCCAACACAGCACGTCAGCCTTCTGCTGGCCTCAGATCCCTCCTCTGACTTTTTCTGTTCTGTTTTTATATTGCAGCAGTAAATTTAATAGGTTCTTTGGGCTGTGCCACCGGCATTAGATTCAGCAAAGTGAGGCTCTCGCAGCACGTGAAGAGTAATACAGACAAATTTGCATCGGCTATCGTGTCTTGTTTCAGCAGCACTTGCAGTTCAGTTTTGACTGGAAACTCTAGACTATGACTTGCCAACAGAGAACGAACACTCTCCCCCCCCCAGTTTTATATACCATAAGCAATATATTTATTCACAGGAGTTGTACCCAGCATTAAGAAAAGTGCTCAAGTGCACACAAAGTCACTCTCAGGACTTTGCACGCGCCAGGGACTCACAACCAGCAAAGGAGGTGATGCCCAAAGAAATAACAGCCTTGCAGAAATTACCAGGCAAAAATAATCCTCCCCAAATTCTGAACTACAAAGAAACATGGAGGCTAGAGTAGCATAAACCTCTTTCTTTGGTCATCAGCCGAATAGTTTGCGGACAGCGCAGTAAGAGTTGTTTTCTGTGGGCTGTTCTTCTAATTTACCATTCCAGGGTGTTATTTGGGTTCTTTGGGTTCCTTCTGCCAAGGCCTTTCTGCCACAGTCCCAGAAAACACCACGAACTGTAATTTCTACCATCTCCAACATAGGGGAGGGAAAGTGTTTGTCTTCGGGGTTTTACATCCTATTACTAAAGCTATTTACAGAAGTTGCTTTGCTGCAGGAAAAGGCATGGGGATTTTTGACCAACGTAATGTGTTTTTGAAGCAGTCACCATGGTGAGACACGATCAATTAAAACTCTCCTGATTCTTTTCTCTTGTCCACTGGACATTTAACTAATGCACACTCTGCATGATGGGCCTGTGCACGGGGTCTGTCTGCCTCCTCACTCAGAAGAGATTGACATAATGCCACATGTATTTAGTTCACATCTATCAAATGGTTATTAGAAAGCAGTTTTCAGAAAACAGACTCTTCCTAAACAGCACTTTGAGGTTGAATTTTAGTCTATCATGCAGATTTATTCTCCAAGATTGGACAAGGGATCAAGAGACAGCAAATTAATCAAAGCATGGAGCAGTGTTTACAACACGTGAGGCAAAACTCAATTTGTTGTGTTAAGAGAAAACTCCCCCCCTTTTTTTTTTTTTTTTTTTTTAACTGCTCGGGAAGTTACTAGTTTCAATAGGTATCTGATACAGTAGTGGGGCATCTTAATACAGATTCGTTTGTCTCTTAAAATAACAGAACACTTAGGAGCTGAAAATGACGCGGCTCTTCATTTCTTCTAGCATCAACTATCCTTACATTCTCAATGATTTAGGAATTTATGTGGATATAGATCAGGGTTTATAAGTTTCAGAGCCCATTCCACTCATGTTTTGGAGAACACGGCAACACATTTAAAGCAATTTTTTTGCCAAAATACAGGGTGATAGATAACCATCTCTCTATATTTTCTGAGAAAGAGATGTAAAAGAGATATAGTCTGAATTCTGTATTTTAAAGGAGCAGCCCACTCTGTGTGCCAGCACATTGCTTGTAACTTCCAGTAACCAATATAATTAGAAATTCTTCTTTTCATTTCTACTTTCCTGTCTTCAATGGCATCCTTAATGAAGGTACCACAGAAAAAATATTTTACTTTTCCTTAGTTCTGATTCTTAGTATATACGTGCAGTAATCTGATCTCATGACATTTAAATGATTGCATTTAAATGTCATTTTCAGCCATATATTCATAGTTATATTGAAACTGGAATGACAAAGATATCAAAAACATCTTCATGACTGGTAATTTTAACAAGAATATGGGCCTTCTGTTGGAGGTAGCTGAAATGGGGGAAAGTACAAGATGGCATGTTTATAAAATGAAAAATTTAAAGCATTCTGTTAAATAGGAAATCTGTGTTTGTCAAAATCATAAGGCAGTGCATTTTTGTTGAATACTCGATAGATTAAAAAGCACGCCTTTCAAAAATAAAAGGGACCAGGCTCTGATTTGGGTTATGCCTATACCAGTGAAAATTCTTACTTCAGATGTGAACAGATAAAATTGGCAAGTACCTGGCACGCAGTAAATGGTTTAATTCTCCAAAGGAAAGGAGGGATATCAAGGACAGAGATCTGAAGACTGAAGGTATTCCCTTTGAAATGCAGAAGTTTGGGTTCCTCCAGTAATTGTCCTCCTTGGAGTCTTTCATCCGAAACCACTTCCTGCAATGGCAGAGCAGGAAAGAATTAATTTCAGTATTAGGAACAAATACCGAGTCTAAGGAAAACTCATCTTCGTGGAAGGTGCCTACTTCACCTACAGCGCCCCGGGGCGCAGCACGGAGTATTTCTCTCGTGGGGCAAATGACGGGCACTGGCATTTACATTCCCCCCCTGGGGTTACATTTTGTTTTGTTTCCTTCTGGGCACCTCGGCCTCACCCCCGTTACTCCACATCAGGAGCAGGGAACTTCCAGGGTATTGCAGCGCAGTAGTGGCTGTCTTCACGGTTGGGGGGTTAATCAAAGCCAGCCAGTTTTCTTTTTTTAGTGTTTGATTGTTCCTGTTTTGTTGCATCCCCCAGGCACTATTAGGAAGAAGCCCACCAGCAGCTCCTCACCCAGAGTGGCTCTGACAGCAGCAAGAGGGAGGCAAGAACATGTCAGCCCATTTCCAGGTAAAGCTCTTTCCCTCCAAAGAGGAAAACGGAAACTGGTTTAACTGCGGCATCATTGTATTTTAATCCCTCTTCTGTTTGGGAATAACACAACTCGTTTTTGGTATTTTTATTAAGCTTTCAAATAAAAACCTCCTAAAGGTTGGGTCTTCCTTAAACACTGGATGTACAAAGCTCAGCGAGATATTTACTTAACAGACTAAAAGGGAGACAGACAACCTAAGGCACGCTTGGTGAAGAGTCTCCTCAGTTACAGATTAAGTCAACAGCAGTTTTGGTCAGAAAGTACTCTCAGGGCTTTAAAGAGCACTGAAAGAAACGCACCAAGCGTACACATTAGTTCCATTTTTCCTCTCCTGGATGTTTTCAGGATTACTGGACAAGACCCTAAGCAATCTTGGAAGGGCAGGCTTTGAGCAGGAATTTGCACTACAGCCCCCTAGAGGTCTGCTCTGACCTAAAGTTTTATATAATTCTGTGAATTTTAAACCTATCGCCCCTGCCTGTGCTTACACAATGTTTATTCCTGTACTGTTACAGTAAAAATACTAGTGAGGGAGGAAAGCTTGCAGAAGTCTTTAAAAATCAGCTAGCAAGCAGTCTTTCGAAATTACTTTTGGTTGTTGTTTTTTGGTTTTTTTTTTGTCCACGTAAATTATATCAAATCGAAGAGATTTAGTGCTTGTCAGTAGCAAAGTTACTGTTAGAAGAGCTACTGGAATCATTGTGACCTTCTGAAGATATAATGACTGCTAGAGCTTTCTGAAACCATAATAATGGATTTCTATTATGAACCAATTCACAGCCCTTCAGTTGGTTTTAACTCCTGATGACGGGGTTTATATGAAAGAGACTTTAGTTTTTTGGTTGTCAACTGCAAAGGGAATAGCTCATTTCATAATTATTTTCAAAACTCCTTGAACGTGCTGGAATTTTTTTCTAAAAGAACCAATAGCTGTATAAATACTGCTCTGCCTTTAGTAATGCTTCTGGTCCTGAATTCCACAAGCCTCAGCAGGACCACAGCAAACTACAAGATACAGAGAATCTGGTTCTCTTATACTTTGAGAGCCAAGAGTTTCCCAGCACACTAGAAACTGCATAAAGGGCAAAGTCATCCGTTAGAAAAGTCAGGTAAGTTCTCACACAGGGACAAAGTGAAAAATCAAGAAATTTTGTATCTTCTATAGAACTGCACTGTAAAAGAGTAACACGTCAACTGTAAAAGAGTAACACGTCAAACAAAACTTGGTAAGCACAACTCCGATACTTTCTCCAACAACAACAACAACAAAATCTGTATTTTCCATGTTCACTGCTTAATATTTACACTAGGGATGAAGTTGATGCAGCATCCTTTTAAAGGAAGTATAATTTCATAACTATACAGTTGTCTCATTATGTACAAACATCCTGTTCTAATTTCTGTGAATGCAGAAAACTGGTAATTATTCTTCTAACAATTTTCTACAGACTCATCCAGGAAAATACTGGTAGCCCACGAACTGTGGAAGTGTTATAAAGGGTATAATTGCAAAGCTATTGTCAGTCTTTAACAATCCTTTCAGTGGCTTTGCTTTTATTGGAAGCACACAGACATTAGTGCGTGCTTCATTAAGATTCATGTTTCTATTCTGTGCCATAGGAAAAGGAAGCGAAAATTCATCTGTCACAACTGTCTTTATTTCAGTTCCCAAAAGAAAATCATTTTGTTATAGCTTCTGAGTTTACTAGAGACTGAAAAAGCCAGTGAATTTCGCTGTTTTGTCTTGGAAAACCAGGTAGAAAAAAATGCTAATTTTAAATTGTCACTTGGGGATAGTTTTGTGATTTTTAAATTTTTTTTTTCTTTTTAAAGGGGAAATGCATGATTATCCTTTAATTTTTGTTTAAAAAGATGGTGAGGCAATCTCTTTCTTCTTGCTCAAATTGTGAGCAGGAGAGGAAATCCTGACCTGACTAACGGCAGTGTAAGGGTAATGAGTGTGAGAAATCCTATACACATCAAATGATAACGACTTACATTTTCTGCGTGTAGCAGAGCAGCACTCGGCTCCAGATGTGGGCAAGCTCTGCCTGTGCCACGCAGCAGCCAAGGCACAGAGCCCAGCCTAACACCCCTCTGCTTACCAGCTGCAACCTTGGGCTGCGTTAACCACGGCTACGTGAGTTTTGGTTAGTCTAGAACGCGGGCAGAGTGGGTTTCCATCTGCCGGGCAAAAAATGAAAAGACAGTTGGGCTGCCCTAAAGCTCTTGCAGTGTAAATCCACAAGTGAGACAACAGTGCAGACACATTCAGGGACTAAGTCATGCAGCAGTGGCACAAAAACGTATTTGTGTGTGTTTGAGTTCAGGGCTGTTGCTGTGGCCCAGGAACTATCCCCAGGAATGTTGGTATTCTAGGGAAAAACAACAAAACCCAAATCAGCGAAGCGAAACCATTTACCTGAAATGCACAAGGTGTGTTATCCATACAATATACTCTCAGATTGTAATCCAGAGAATTGCAAGACAGGCAGCCAAAAACCGCGACTTTCAGCTGTCGAACGGCACAGTCAGAGATCGGTTCTCCAATAAGAGCATAAGTTCCAAAGCTGTTTAAGAGAATGTGACAGGCATAAGGATCCAACAGGCAGTAGCAAGAAGTAGTTTCCTCTTCCACAGACATCACTTCCTGCAAAATGAAATTCAGGTTTAAAAAAAAAATAAAATAATAAAATCAATAGGCCTTGACAATAGGAGTCATGACATTGTTTAGTTTTATTCAACTGGAATGTAAAGTATTTCTGAGCGTGGTCTGCACGCTCCTTGCTTGAGCTGACCTCGGGCAAGGGGTGAGGCTGCGGGGAAGCACTCCCAGTTAGCCCTGAAGCAGCAAGGGGGTTTATGGCAGTACACCGTGCAGACTTCAGTGTGTGCACTAATAATGACGATGCTTAAATAATTTTAGCATCTTTTTTCAAGTGCTCTTGACTTCCTAGCTATTTGTTTCCCAATGCCACATTAAGAAGTTACCTGAAAGATTAAAGTCAATAAGAAAACCTTGAACAACAGTTGGTATTTGACTTTCTTTCAGAATATCCATTACAGTTATGTTTACTTTCATCAAAAAAACACCTATCCCACTCTTCTGCCTTTCGTGCTTAGCTCTGCATTACAGCATCATTAGATGAGGTATGTGAGCAGCTTACACCGTGGTGTTACACTCCTCATGAACCCCAGGGTGTTTGTAACCAACACTGAGGGAACTCACTAATACTGACTGCGTCCAGAGGAGGAAAACTAAGCTGGACTTGAAATGGTTTAAATGAGAGGAACAGCTGGTTTAGGGCAGGAAAAGCATAGAGCGAGTTACGGTGTCCATGGATGTTTTAACTGCTGGTTTTCTCCCCTCACGATGTGATGAACCAAACAGTTCCATCAGCAGGAGGGCAATAAAATCTGACTGACTGTGGGTTTGTGTCTAGTTACTGGGTTCTGCAGTTCCAGTAACGTATAGAGTGAACTCTGCAGTTGGGAAGTTCAGCACCTTTCTATCCTGTGTGGGTTTCTGGGATCTCAACTGACAGTTTGGTTTGCGCTTTAGCCATCCCTTTAGGAGTTTTACAAGTCAGCTCTCTTCCCAAACAATGCAGAAAGTTTAATGTGTTGGAGACTGCTGCCTACCAAGCAGTTCCAGTTGAAGATGGCCAGTGGGCCTAAAAAAACAACCCAGGTGGACAGACACAAATGATCAAACCACAGGTCATGAATGCCCAGAGCTTAACTCGCCCAGTAAATCAGGATGAGAAAATACATGTTCAACTAAAAAAGCAAAGTATCTCATTGAGCGTACACTAATCCGTCAGAGGTTGTGAGCACAGCGCGGTCACTGAATGCCTGTTAGCACAACATGTTATGAGACAAAGAGTTTTAAATCAGAGGATCCTTCTAGGTTAAAAAAGGAGTAAACTTGGAGTGTGTATTTTTAACCAGTTCCGTAACTTGCTTTATGTCATGACAAATTCTTGTGTGGATAGAATGATCTGTTCTGACGTGAGTCTCCTTGGGAGCTCTGATCTATCAAAACAATGTCTTTAAAAATAAATGGCTACTGGCTCCATTATTAAGTGATCTGAGAAGATTAATACTTCCTCGTGTCACATGGACTAGAGCCAAAATTGACCCTTTTTTTTCACATCTTAGTAAAATAGTTGAAGAGAGTTTAGCTGCTTCTTAACAAAATGCAAAATCCTTTAAAATTGTTTAAGATTTCTATTTCTAGCACTTACATAATCTCTGACCTGCTCCTGCATGTGTAAGAGTAATCAATTTTCCATTGTTAATACAACCTCCTAAGTGGGAGCAGAAGTCTAAACTTACCTCCCATTTTCCTTGTTGTGTCCTTTTTTTCAAGTGAATATTCCAGTGCTCTGAATTTACTTCTGCGCAGTGTGGTATGGTCAAGGCGAAGGGCGTGCTGACAGACAAATCTGCAGGCCCACAAGTTACTTCTGGTCCTAGGAGAACATCTGTGCCTTCTGGCTGTAGGCTTTGCGTTGGGGGAGAGACAATAATGTCTGTCAGGCTCTTTTTAATAAGGAGTGAAAATTTACTTTAACTGCAAATTTAAAATTTTTTTAGTGAAAATCTAAGTACCTCACTCATCTGTCACAGAAAAGGATAAGCAAAGCAATTACTGTGCTAATTTTCATGTAGAAGCAGTGGCTGGAGATGAAACAAAACTATTAGGCCACATCTACTCAAGTCGTTGGCTGGTCAGTTTAGGATTTTGGTCTTTAAAATACATTTCGATCTGCTCAACTAAATACAGCACTAAAATTACTCTGTGCATGTAAGCCTTGCTTTATGCACCAGCTGGTAGTATTACCATCTAATTCTGCCTTCAAAGACTGCCATCAACAATATTTTCACAGTAGTGAAGATAAAACAAATTATGGTTTAAAAACAGTCTCATAAATTTTTCCAGATTGAGTGTGATCTCCCTGGTTTGAGAACACATTTATATTCTGCAGAACGCAGCAGCGAGGTAACTTCCAGCAGCCAGCAGGGACAGGATTTCCTTGCTCACATTTCGAACTCTGCGAAGCAGACACGTGCACGTGGCCCCCGTGCAGCCAGTGCAGAGCCCATCGGCACAGCCCGAGTCCAGGGATTCATCTCACCTGAACGTAATCGCCCGTGTTTGGCTGGACTGACTGCTTGCTGAGTTATAAAGATGAAATGTCTGACAAGAATCTTTCCTTCTCTTTCGTTCAAATCTAAATTTAACCCTGTCCCACATCAATGTGTTTTCCACACCTCTTGTAACAACTACCTGTGCAGAACCAGCGACAGGGCGCATGAGAATCCTTTCTTAGCCATTAAAACGAGCAATTGGAACATCCCGCCCTTTTGGTTTGGGGGTTTGGGTTTTTTTACGCTGTAACCCTTCATTTGGGTTGTATGATCCAAATTTTTGGCCTCTGAATTATCAGACATGTTGGTGTTTCTAAGGATAAAAGCAAGGGGGAGAATAAAACCGAGATAGAAATAAATATCTAATTTATTTCTACTAATATATTATATATTATATTATATATAATATATAATACTATACTAATAAAACTGAGATAGAAATAAGGGGAAAATCCCCTTTTAGAAATTAGGACACGCTTGCAGTGCCGTGTCACGGGCTAGGGGCAGCACTGCCCACCCCACGCTGGCCGTGCCGAGCCCCGCGCTGCCCCATAACCCCTCAGCTCCGGAGCCGAGCGGGGTGACCAGCGGAGTGACCGTGCCTCTGGCCTGGGCACGCGCGGGTGTAACCCAGCACCCGAATCAGTCAGACGCAGTCCTGCACCCTGACTGCACACCCATCCAGCGTCACCCGGGGGAGCATCCTCAGTGCAGCCGTAAGTGCTCAGGAAATGCAGTTAAAAACCACCGTTCTTGCTAAAGACTTGAAAAGCTCCAACAACTTCAGTGACATCCCTTACTAAAGACGACACGAACAAGTATTTGTGAGATGAAGACTGGAGTGAAAAGAAGAAGACAGAACACGCTAACAAAAAAAGGCCAACTCTGCTTTTGCTTTTTCAAGTGTCATAATAATAAACGCTCCCTAAGCCTCAGTGCTTCGAAGTGTTTGTAGGATTCTTAGGCTAAAAAAAAAAAAAAAAATCAAAGCACCGACAGAGCCTCTCCTCCAGCTGCCATGTTCCTCTGGAACAGGAGTAAGAGGGGGAGGGACGAGCAGAGCACAGAGCAGCCAGCGCTCGCAGACCTCGCTGCAGCAAGGATCCGCTCAGAGACACGCTGGAGTTGTTGAAATCAAACAGTTCAAGCAAAAAACAACTTGCTTCTGCTTATGCCTATGAATAACAATTTTTCACAACTGCTACATTGCTAGGAAAACAGTTTTTCCACAAAATACCATCACTTAACACCAACCACTGCTACCCTTTACAAATGTCATTTGATTTCCTTAAAAATAAAACCTTCCAGCAGTTACCCCACATCACCTCTCTTTCCAGCTCATTTAAGAAAGCATCCAGTCACTTATAAATGCAAAGAAAAATATCTCGGAATTATTAGAATGCCTCAAGCCAACTTTTATGCATATTTATTTTTTAGTGATTCAGTTAATACGATTTCTCTGTGCCGCACCTCGGCAAAGGCTGGTGCGTTCACCTTCCTTATCTCTGTTTTGATGCAGCTGCAGGAAGGGGGTAACAAAAGCATCTTTCCAGAGAGTGAGTCAAACCTGAGTCATTTAACCTGGCTGGTGCTTTTCTATCCTATCTCTCTCCCAACACACACGTCCTGTGCCAAGTGGCTGCTGCTGACAAACACATAAAATACAGGGAGGGTGGGGAGTGGTGGTGGAATTTTGCTGAAGTTACCTCCAGTACAAAGCCAACAACTCATCTTCAGTGTTGGGAGCCAAATACAGGTTATTTTGTTTTCAGCACAACCCCTCTAGGAGATGTGAATCCAGAGTTTCAGTTATGCTACTGGGGATGGTTCCCATCAGAAACAGCTGAAATTTTTCAAGCATCAAGAATGAAGCAAAACACAAATATACAAGATACAAAAAGAAATCATGTCAATAGCGGTAGGAGAGTCCTGGGAGCAGCCTAGCAAATTGACTGGGAGACTATGATGGTGGTCTGCCAAGTGGCTTCCCACCCACCTCATTAGGAAAAAATAAATATTAAAAATGTACAAAATGAAAAAGCCAGAGTGACTGACATGGTGTGGGCTCTGGTGCCAGCGCCTGGCAGGTTCCAGGGTCACTGTCACCGCCGAGCGGAGGGACGCGTGTGACTGAGCAGCGAGGGGCTCCTCTGAAAGGAGCTCTGGAACTGCTTTGAGAGAATCATGCCCCTTGTAGAACATATTGGACAAACATATGGGAGTTCTGGGAATTATTTAATGCCAAATGAACTGAAATCAGTTAATGAGATGAACTCTCACACTTGTTGCAAGTAGCAAGAGTGTTTCTGTGTAATAACGGACTTGGTATTGCGCCTCTCGTGCAGTTCTGAGCCATTTATTAGGCAAGGCAGGAAGGGGAAACCTTACCAAATGGAGTATTTAATACTCCCACTGCTGGAAGGTAAAACCAATCAGTAACCAGATCTGTCTCCTCAAATCCATCTGGATCACAGGTCTGTAAGTTTTCCAGTAAAAGACAAAGAGTCACTGTTTCTCTTCCTTCCTGTTGCGTGTCTTATTCTTTCACTGAAAATGATCAAAACCCTATGGCAGCAGATTGGGATGGAATATGAAAGTTTTCGTAAAGGAGTTCAGATATCAGAGGAGGAAAAAAAAACCACAATGTTTTGAGTTTTGAAAAGTTTCTAGGTTTTAAAATTTACGGGCAGCTTCTTATCTTTCAGTTCTGAAAGGAAAATTCCAGCAATTATTTCGCTGTAAGTTATTGTAAGCGAATATTTACTGTATATGCAGTTATTTACTTCTCCTCAGATACACTCACCAATTTTTCACAGCTTTTAGCTGAACGTATATTTAAGGTGAGGGAGATAAGAGAAATAACTGCTGTATAGAACTAAACCCAACTCTCCTATCTCTGGCTGTACAAACCTGCCTTTGATTACTGCTAAAAACTGCCCCTCTCACAAGCACTCAAAGTCAGGCTTAATCAGTGAACTGCTCTTCACCTGGGACAGATGTCTCCTGAAATTGTCCTTAAATTAATCAACTGAAGTATACACTGCGGATTATTCACTTAGCTCTGTCTGGACTGTAAATTATGAAAGGGTAGTTTGAGAAGGGTAGGAAAGTTATTTTAAAACATTTTTTTTTTTTAATATTGTTTGAAGCACCTCACTGCAACTTGTAAGACTGAATGTAAAGGTAGAACCAATAAATTCTGTCAGTGCAGTTACTGAACGACAATTTGCAGAATTAGAAGCAGCTGCAGGACTCAACATCTAAACCAGAAGAAATGAATTCAGGAGAAGTTCAGATTAGAGCAAGGAAAAAAAAAAGGTCAGAAAATGTAACTGCAAAGCCTCAGTGGAACAAAGCTGCATTACAGAATTAACGAGCTCCGTTACAGAACATGCACATCCCAGATCTCAGCCAGCTCGGCATACCGCGGACGCTCTTAGGTGACTGAAGACACGGTCTTGTGCTCGCCGAGATGCAGACAAGACGCCACAGCTGACTTCTGGCAACAGCTCAAAAAAGGGGGACCGCAGAGTGCTTTTCAGGAGCGTATTTCAATTCAACAAAATTTGATTATTCCTGTCACTTTCTGTCTGACCATCTCAAAAGATTCAGCAGCCACTTATCCTCCGGAGAAGGGCAGTGGAGAGCTGCCCTGGTCCCCTGCTGAAAGGCGGTTGTTGAGAGCTGTGGCAGAGCAGCACGTGCCAGCGTACGGACACAGAACACCTTACTACCTTAGAAGCTGACATCAGGCACCTAGGTGTTCCTCTAGGCTTAAATGGGTAAAGACTCTGGCTTCGGGGATTTTTTTTCTTTAAAACAATCGTTACAGAACTTTAGTGACAGCAGGAGGTGCGTGATTTGGTTCAGCCTTAGAGGCCTACCTGCAGCAGCAGAGCTCTATCTAGCTTGGGAAAGGGATGCCAAGGGGAACAGGGCTCTAAAAAAGATGTGAACCGCTGGTTCTGCTGTCGGCAATATGAGCACATTCCTGAGAGGTCTCATCCAGGCTCTAGACTGACCCTACCCAGATCTGACAGTCACAAAATAAAGAAAACCCATTGTAAACAGCAAGTGAAGAAGGTGAAGTGTACTTAGCAGCAATGCAAACAAAGCCTTAAGTGATACATACTGGCAGAAGTCGAAGGCTGAGCACAAGATTTTCAAAAATTCTGTTTGCTGACACTTAATCTTTTATGGGTAACATCAAGGTTCCTTACCCAGGGGGCCGGGGGGAAGGAAAATACCTGAGCACAGTATAAAGGCAGGATGGGTGTAACAGGCTCTCCTGAGTAACACCTCACTGAGAAGCTGAGAGATGGGGCATAGTTACCTGTATTTGACCTGCAAAAGGACACGAATTCATGGAAAACAGGCAGAAAACTGATAGGGGAGTTCCTCATGTGTTGTTTGAACTCAAACACTTGCATGGGGAGAGGAACCGGAACAAGTATTTACAACGATAGGTGGAGGTTTGACGCTGGCAGTAGCACAACTAGTCACTAATAACACGAAAAGGTGTAGTAATTTGAGAGGTATCTGAAGTATTGCTCAGTGTCTAGGCGGTAACTTGAGATCAGACTCCTGAAATGAGGTAGGTTTCCTTTGTATGACAGACATTTGTTACATATGTGATGCACCGATATAAAAAAACCCCCAAACCAATGGCCTGTATTTGCCAAACCGTATCTTCCATTTGATTCCTTTTTTTCCCTTCTTGTCTTTGAAATAAGTATGACAGAGCTGAAACCTTGAGAACCTCAGAGAACTAACTTGTCTTATTTATGTAAACCCACCAGTATTTCAAACGGCACCTTCCTGTCCCACCAGCTGAAATGCTGAACCCCCCCCCCAAGGGCCAAAGTGCAGTTTCATTTCTACTGTTCATCAGCTGCTGCTGGCAAATCCAGCTGGGGAACAGATTTTATCATTTACAAAAAAAAAATAAAATTAAGAAATGGTCCAGAGCATTCACTTGCATCACCCAGGCTACCCAACATCTGTCATGAAGTGACAACAGCTCAGTACCTACAAGCCGTCGGGTCATTCAAACTGATGACCCGGACAGTGGAACTGAACCTGCTGCCCGCACGTCAGGAGAGTCTGAGACCCAAAGGCTCTGTAACGAGTAACTACTGAAAGCACCCGTAGACGGGCGTGACATAAGGCTGCAGATCGAGAATGCTAAAATCCTTGACTCAGAGTTCAGCACGCATCAGACGCCCACCTGCCTGAGGTACCCACCCCACCCCTGCACAGCATCTGCAGTCGGTCCGTGGGGTTTCAGGGAAGCGTCGCACAAAGGTCGTTTCGGCTGTCGTTACCGATGCAGCTCATCACAACCACGTGGTCACACCACCAACAGGGCAGGAGGAGTGACTCTTGCACGTTCCATTCCCTCAGACAGTGTTCCCAAATCCATTAAATGAGACAGTTCCACAGATTACGGATGTGTGCGTGGGGGGGGGGGTATGTACTTCTTACCTGGACTCCCTCTGAGTGATGGCGAGATAGATTTCCCATGAAGTCTCCTCAGGAATAGCTCCATGTGGTATCAACAAACTGACTCCTGCAAAAGAGCAAAGGCAGAACTTGCCTTTGGGGAAGGCACTGGCCGTACAGACCCGTGCACGACGGGCCTCTGATGCACAAGACCTCAAGAGACCGTCCACTAGAGCTGCAGGACACCTCTGAAATAGTGCATCTGTCCACAGCCTTATCAGATGAAGGGAAAACACATTATTAATATGATCCACATAGTTATTTAACTGCCTTAGAGCCTGGAATTATATAGACATATGCCTAAAAACTTCTTGCTCCAACAGAGCTCTTGAATAGTTGACTTCCCCTTGTTTTGTGTCACTGACACTGGATTCACAGTCTAGATGTGACTCAAGGCTTCTATTCATCCTTGAGTACCGGCAGACTTGTCTGCTTCACCACTCACAGAAACTTTTCTTGAAGCTTCTTTGCCCCTTTCTAACTTTGAAATCCAATCAGATCATTCTAGGATCACCAGGAATCTCATAATGGAGAGACCTCCTAAACCAAATCAATCTCAATTTGCATGGAAATCACCGTACCTTTCTGTTCCTGCACGTAATAACTAGTGAATCCAAGTGACAGGATTTTCCTTTTACGCCCCTGCTATAAATCAGAAGTTAACAAAGATGCTTTCCAGCGGGTACCAGTGGAAGTAAACTGTTGTACAGCACACTCAGTGCAGGGGGACTGTATTTTACTTCACAGATGTCACACAATGCGCAACCTCAGCTCAGCAGTGACATGACTGCACTATAATTTACAATTGGCTAGCAAATTTGATCTTACATAAATAGCAGGAAGAAGTACATAAATTGCAAGTGGACCAAATTGGTATTTAAATAATCTAATTGATGGGACTATCATTATATAAAGCAGCTAAATATATAGTATGAGGGACTTCTTAATTTATGACTTCACTGACTTAGTGCCTCTGCCTTTGTAATATTCATTCCTGAACACAAAAACAATCTCTGAGAAATGAATACATTCCCTGCGTTGCGCATGATCGCACACTAAATACCGTATCCCTGAATTCTACACAGTTATCAATCTTCTCTAAATACAGACCACATTTTTTATGGTAACCTTTAAAGTATCCATTTTATGAAACATGAAGGATAAAGCTCTAAATCATTCAGTTCAACTAGATACCAAGAGATAAGCCTGGACACACTAGCCAAATGAAAACAAAATTGAATTTAAAGTGAAAAAAAGATCACCAGAGTTTGAAAGATGCCCTCGTAGCTAGCAGCGGTATCTGGCTGTTCCTGCCACCGTTGCCATTTTGAAAAAACAAACATCCAACATAAGGAGTTTTATTCATCACGATATGAGCGTAATGATGCACTGCAACATACTGCCGGACTGTGATTTTAACATCCTTTATTTGCTTCTAATTTGGTGCAGTACGTTTTCAGCTAAATTAACAGTTTCTTAAGTCTAAAACACATCCCACAAAACTCAGAAGTCACCAAACAAACTCTACTTCTTAATCAACACAAACTGAGCATCTCTGCTGCGAAGTTTCAGTGCGCAGCCCAGTTCTCAAAATGCCAGCTGACTCTGAAGTGCCCCACGATGGGAATCTGTCAAGCTCTTGAGCTAAAAGAAAGAGAAAACCAGAAAACCTGGAGTAACTGCTAAGAAAAGCTGTGCTAGAGTCTTCTCTGCGAGCGGACGCCCGCTCCTGACGTGCTGCAGACTCCGGTATCATCACCAAGTCTGACACGTTACCGCAGCCGGACGTCGCTGGCGTAGATTCCGCTTTGAATGTGACCCCAGGATCTGGATGCTGAGGCAGTGCCGACCCCCTTCCCGGGGAGCCCTCCTTTTGGATCAGGATCCAAGTACGTAACGGCACTGATTAATAAGACTTAGCTACTGAAGACACCAAGCGGCAGGAATTTATAACAGTTCAAACGGGCACAATGCCTCTTTACCCTCAGCCCAAGCTTTCTTCTGATCAGACATCTCCTGTGGGGCAACACACTCTACTTCCCAAAATTTGCATTAAGGAAGCCCCTACTTCTTTTGTTTTAATCTCGGTTATAGAACACTGTATCAGGCAAAATAAGCTTAATCTAGAATTATTATTATTATAGATCTTTTAATGAGAAAGGATCTACCCACCTGTGTTTGGAACCACTAAACGGCCACCCAGGTGTCCAAAGATGGCAGTTGTCTTCAGCTCACTTGTTGAAATAGAAGACAGGTTCTGAATGTACGTAGCCTTGTTTCTAGCCTGTATTGTACCAAAAGATCTGTTATTGCCGTGAGGAAAAGTTCCAGAATGTGCCTTCCCGTGGTACTCGGCCCTCTCCGTCACCCCTAAGGACACCATGAAGGAACTCTGCACTTTGACTTTGATGTCTGACAGCGGGTTGAACAGCGAGGACTCCGTCATCAGCTCCTTGTCCAGGGGGTCCTGGAGGCAGATGGGGCCACTGTACGTCCTGCTCACCGTCAGGTCCGGCTGCATGGAGGAGTTCAAGAGCAGGGAGTTGCCTGCCAGAACGAAGCACATCAGGGAGTCACTCGCTGCACTGAGAATCAGAAATCTCTTCCTCAACTCTCCGTCATTTCCTTCGTGACCCACTCTTCCTCCCTGATACTCTCAGAGATCAAAATCACACAAAGTAATGTTAAAAAACAGATGAAATGATGCAATAATCTAACAGGCGCTTGGCCACTATGTTTTCCGCACTTGAGGCAACTCCAGAGTGAGTGAATCCAAGAAGGAACTTCCTTTTCATTCTGGATCAGGTTTTTGCATAGACCATTTTTCTGGTTTGTTTTGTTTTTGTTTTCCCTAAACATTAAAACCGAATGGGTGAAAACAAATCTTCCTGCAGACCTTTTCCATGAGCAGCACAAAATGCTGGCTTCATGCCTGAGGGAAACTGGGTTGAAACTAAGTGGGATAAGAGTAACGATACAGGGAAAAATACCACAGTCATTCATTTAGGAACATTTTAGCTCAGAAAACATTGAGAAAAAGAGAAGGAACGGATAGATGTAGGGCCTGAATCCTTTAGCTGGTTTGGTCTTTTTGGGGGGTTCTTTTGTTTGGTTGGTTTTTAGGAAAGAGAAGTTTTCCAATGTAAGTAATTTTCTAGAAATTATCTGTATTGCAGCTTTGAAAATTTGATCACTTCCAGGGACTGAAGGTTGGGTTGCTAGCATTATAAATGCATTTCTTCAAAGAATAAAATCTGGATCACGCTGATCTGTTGTCCATATGTCAGTATTGTGCTCCCTTTTCTCAGCAAACTGAACAGAGAATTGGCCTTTTTTTCAGCTGAATTGTTTAGTTTACAAATGTTCTTATTTTAAAAACCCACAGACAGAGAACCCAGAGTAACTGAAACTGAACTAATAGCATCCTGGCATAAAAGAAATTGGCGTGCTCAGATATTTTCAGAGCATCCAGAACTAATGTTTTTGAAACATTAAGTCAAACAGACAATTCCCCAGACTCAAAACAAGACTTTCATGGCAAACTGAACAAGTTACTATTTGAGACAGTCATTGAGAATTACATGACTCTAATTAAAGGCTTGGATGACTGAGTAAACGTCCTTCAAACATCCTTGTCTACCAAGGCCTTCTTCCAATTTCTTGCAATTTATGCTTGGTGAGGAATGTCTCCCAGAAAATAAACTAACTGTAAAAACAACACCCCCCCCCCAAAAAAAAAAAAAAAAAAAAAAAAAAAAAAAAAAAAAAAAAAAAAAAAAGACAACCAAACCAACCAAACTGCAACATATTTCACTCTTCCGAAGAAAGAAGAGAGATGGGGACACTTCAACACCCCACCAACACAACCACCCACCCACAGTCAGGCAGGTCTCCTACTGAATGTCAGCACAGAGTTAAAGAAAACGGTTATGTTAAAGTAATCACCATTTGTATTCCTCCCCACCTTTCTGTCCGAAGGAAATAATATTCCAGGAAACATCTGAGTGCTGCTTTCAGTGAAAATAAACATTTCTTCCATATTTTACTGTACTGGTGGCTTTCTAAAGGTTTTTTGGGTTTTGTTTGTTTTGGTGAAATCAATACATGTTTACACACATGTATTTCCCACAGACCTCAGAATGTGGATGTCTGCATGCTAACAGCAGCTTATAAAAATAAGTTGAGTTTCTCAAATTACCTAACAGTAAAAAACTAAACACTTTTAGTGGAGTAAACAAAATAGAAGATCTGTAAGTGAACAGGATCTACAGATGTGCTTTCTGGGTTTGTTTCGATTTGGTTTATTTGTTTGGGTTTGTTTGGGCTTTTTCTAAGTCACCAATGTCAGTGTAGAAGCCAGTGACAGTATTTCTGGAGCACTGAGAGTGTCAAGGAAGATGATGCACTCGTCCAAGTTGCCAGCACAGAGCAGCAGCAGAGACGGTTCCGACCACCAGCCCCTGCTCCCGGCGCTGCAGCGTTCAGCTCTCAGCGGAGCCGAGTGCCCTCCCACAGCCAGTCCCTCAACACGAGCTCAGCATCTCTTTGCAGTAGGAGCTCTGGAGAGAAGAAAATGAAATCACACCACTAACCTTGTCTGACTGTTTTAAAATTAAATGTCTGGAAGCCTCCTGTCAGTGCAGATGAATCAATCACATCCACGCCGTACTCACTCTGACTCCGTCTGTACAGGGTGACGCCAACCACCAGCACAGCCACAGCAATGACTGCTGCTCCCAGGCCGGAGTAGAGGGCGATGTCACTGGCAGTCTCGATATCTGAAAGGAGAAAAACCAGCTGCCAAGTCAGCGACGCTCCCGAGAACGTTGTGAGTGTGCTGGGGCTGTGAGCGAAGGGCAGAGCGCGAGGCCTCAGACACGTGGACGTGGAGCCGCGCAGCGGAGCCCAGCGGAACGCTGGAAACCACCATCCTGGAAAACAGCCGGAGCAAATTCCATCGAATCCCAGATGGGTTTGGGTTGGAAGGGGCCTTAAAGCCCGCCCAGGCCCACCCCCCTGCCCCGGGCAGGGACACCTCCAACTAGCCCAGGTTGCCCAAAGCCCCGTCCAAGGGGCCCCTCACCAGCACCAGCTGCCAGCCTGGGCTCCTCGCTGGGGGCCACCACAGCTCCCCATTCCAGCCCAGTGGGGACCATGACGGTGTGGTAATACAACCTTAAAGGCAGGGCCCGGAACAACCACAGCTCGGGAGGGCTGCTCGAGCTCCCAGCAGGACTCTCATCTACTGCTAGCTTCCAAGGACGTGGAAGTTTTAGGTTTGAATTCTGGAGCTAATCCTGGAGGCTGTGAATCCTCTGAAAAATCTTAGTGAAGCTTTCCCTTCCCCCTCTCTATTTCCTGCATGAGCTTTAGTCTAAGAGGGAACAGTCGGTGCTCCCACAGCTCAGCGCGGCCGAGGAGATCCCACATATCTCCTCGGAGTCCTGCAAGCACCTTCAGTCTTCAAAAACAGGTTGGAAACTGAACCTTCCCCATGATCACACCCATGCACTAAGCTTAGAACCAAGTTTTTTAAGACTTCAAACTTTTACAGTGGAGAAAAAAGAATTTGCTGCTTTGAAAGAACAAATCCAAATGAAACCTGCAATATTATGTAATTGAATTATCCAGTCCCGCTATTCTACATCTTCTGGGATCTGGGACCACGTACCATGAAATTAAATTACTTGGCAAGTACACTTAGTGGGTCCTTAGATAGTTCCCTTAATGCCAAACTCCAGTTTAGAGAAGAGAGAATCATGAATTCACCCTCTACATCATCTGTGATCCTACTGTGCGGTGCTTCTGCTGTCAAGTGAGAAGCCCTCGGTACAGAGAGTGCACTTACTCATAACAAATGACAGTGACAAAATAACTAGGAAATCCAGGCTATTCAGTACCAGTAAATAAATGTACAGAAATAGGGTAGGAAGTTAAATTCAGCATTTAATAAATGGCCAATTACTGTAATTACTTAATTAGTATTTGGGAGGAGGCTCCTGTTGTGCATGTGTTTTCCTGCAGAAAATCAGAAAACTGTTGGAGCTGAATTTTTAAAATGAACATGAAACTTCCAACCACTGAGATGAAGGAAATGAGAACCTATGGGCAGCAGAGCAAAGGCAGTTTCCGTGGCTCGGCAGTGTCCCCTGTCAGTGCAGCCTGAGAGCTACCCCGGGAGCAGGGGACACCTGGGAAGGTGCCACCAGGTGCCCGGAGCCACCCGCTCCCCAACGGGCTGGAGCACCCGGGGGGTCGGTGAGTGGGGCCATGCAACGGGCTCCTCAGCTGGGCAGTTGAATCACGAGTAAAATAAACGGATTCAAACATCCTTAATAGGAAACACCCCCCGTTCTCAAACTGTTCCCAGTCAACCCCAGACAAGATTCCAACATCCCGTTCAACCCCAAATCAATGTTTTGAAATCAGTTTTACTAGGACTGCTAATTAGCCAGAAAACACTTCTGCAAAAATTCTGCTGAATTTTCAAATAACCTCATAGTGAAAAAGGTTTCTGGCTTTAACACATTTAGAACTCGCTGAGGAGAAGAAAAACAAAAAAATCACAAAATTTCCATGCAAGTATCAGCTTTCAGAAGTGGCACGTCACAAGTAATCACAACTAAATGAACTTGAAACTGCTACCCAGCTTCTTACAGCACTACAGTTGCCACGCAGTTCTACTAAATAAATTACTAGAGAAAAGGATTTTTCCTGAGGCCTTTTTTCCCCCCATTTTTCCATGAGATGCCCCCCTGAATAACGTCGTCAAGAGAATTTTGAGCACTTTCAGTTCAAAGTTCAGAATTTCAGAGAGTGAGCTGCCAATGTGAATGTCTGGGACTAACAGCAGGAGATGCCCCATATCCTTACACCAGATGGAAAAAGTAAATGCAGGCAGACAGTCACAAAGGCAGACTCTGGACATCTCCCCCGTCAACCCAAGAGAGCCCCAACCCTCACCCAGCGCCTCCATCACGTCGGGGTTTGCCTCTATTTTATCCTCTCGTAGCAGGTGCAGAAAGAAGAGTACAGGAATTAATTACATTTCTATTTCTTCCAATTTTCGACTACTGAGCTATTTTGTTGTAACAGGGAATTAATTGTGAAACTCTACTGTTGACTTAATTTTGGTGTTTAATTAGCGCAAGGAATTAGCCAAGAGAGGGAATGCTAAATATCTCCGGTGGTGGAAGAAACCTGGCAGCAAGTGGGTTCTTTGCCTTTCCAGAGAACCACAGTGAGCTGGTAGGTATCGCACATAAAGCTCCTTTATGTCCCCCATTTCGATCACTCCTTTAAAACAGAAGAGTGCTGAAAATTTGAGTTACCTCTTCTACCTTCTGGGATAATAAATTATAAAGTCTGAAACATGCAGAAATAACCCATCTGTAAAAAATTACTGCCACCATAATGGCAACAGGTAGCAAATGCAGGATTTGATCTTTCACCATCAAAACCAGAATCTAAACCACACCTCAAGTTCTCACTCGTGAGCGATTGTAATTTATACTCTAAAGCTACTTAAATAGTTTAGCTCTTTCTGTTCAATCAATTCAGATGTCAGATAATTTAAGTCTTTTATAACTGCACAAGATCGTTGGACAGAGGTTAAAGATGAGAGCAAGAATACAGAATGTTAAAAAATGAGAACAGTTCGTCTCAAGCAAAATTTTTCTGGAGAGAGGATTTTGTTTCCAGTGAATGTTTATAAGTATCCTTAAAACTTGAATTTGACACTTTTCTGTATCTTTTATGATTAAAAACTCTCAAGAGTTATTCTTTCTGGATTTCCTTATCTCTAATAAAATGCTCGTTGTTCTCTTTCATAGAAGACCTGGAAGAGTCATTCAGGTCTTCCCAGAACGACTCATTGCAAGGCAAAAACCTCACCCACAAACCCCAAGTAACTAAACCACACCGAGTTCAGAGGAAAAGGACAGCCCCTCTCAGAGCTTGGTAGAGCTGTAAATAGCTTTATCTTAAGAGAGTAAAACAAGAGGGATGTGGTGTTCCTTTGAATTGTTCCAATGGAATAGGCCTGCTTAAGAAAAGGAACTTTTAAATTGATTTAGGATGTTAGTTTTTTGGTGTTTTTTTTTTTTTTTTTTTTTTTTTTTTTAAACAAATATTGTGTTTTTTTAAAGTAATTTTAATCTCTTCCCTTTTCTGCCTTTCTTACGGGTAACTCCTTTCATGAGAGACTAAAAGAAAAAAGCATGGCAAATTTGGGCAACACGGTAATTTTCTTCTTTTATTTTTTCCCAGAAGGGAACAAAGTGAGAAACAAACAAACTAAAAAAGAAAAACATTTCTAGTCAACCAATTACTAATTAATGAACTGCATCCTCCCAGCCTAGAGGAGGCAGGGGCTCTGGTAGCGCACTCCGGGTTTGATACATTCCAGTTGCAGGATGCACGATTGTGGTAATTGTCGCCTATACTTCACCTCCTGACACTGTTACACAACATTTATTGAAAGCACATTTGATGGTAATGAAGTTTCTATTAACTATGATTAAGTTTCATAAAGCACCTGAAGATAATTTAAGATGTGCAGGAGCAGAAAATGAAACATTTGGTTTAGTACATTAGAAACATAATTGATTAAATTATCTCATTTACAATAAGTGCTTTCCAGGAGCTGTGTGGGGTGCACATCTCCCCCCATCTCCCATTCGTTTGCCAAGAGATTGGGAAGATTTTTCCTGCTCCCCACCCGCCCCCAGTTTTCTGTCACTCACTTTGGTACCCCTTAGCAACCCGCAGTCTGTTTCTTCGTAGAGCCAGTCTTCGAGAACAGGGATCAAGAACCATGGAAGAGGTTATTTAGTAGAACAGGTTGTTTCTCAATTATCTTCATAATTGACTTTGATTTTGCATCAGTGATGATCCATGCAGTCTTAAACTAAGTTCCTGTTTGGCTGAACAGCAACAAGCTGTATTATGTGTTTCTAACCCCACAGCTATAAAGAAACCCTTTAATTCTCCCAAGTATCTTCTATGCTAAAATCAATTCTATTAAAGCTATTTTTTTAATAAATCAGAAAATAAAGCGATTTGACTGATGTTCTTTCCAGATTCCCTAATTAAATGGGAACTGCACAGGTACATGAGCAGAAACGTACCGACTGCCTGAGCTGCATTATGACACAGACCAGCTCTACGTGACCAATTAGGAGATGAGTCCGGTGAGACAACAAGACGACAAAATTAGAACCCCTTAAGCAGCCAAGGCAACCACAGCACGTTTCTGAGCTATCCAAAGTTGATTTTGGGTATTCCTAGAAATACTTGAGAACTGGAAACGTGAAGGAGAAATATTCTCAGTGCAAGGTTTCTGCCCCTTCAGAAATGTTTCCTGGTGAAGCCGGGTGGGTCGTGCACCCTACACCATGTTCAAAACAGCTTTTCAACAGCCAAACACCTTCACTCACCGTGGCTGTGGCCATCTTGGACAGTAACTGTGCTCCTCTATAATGACTATTTTTTTTGTATCACATTTTTGCTGCCATTTAGTTACGTTCGTTTATAAATAGTTATAACGTTGTCCGTGGATTACATGGATTTGGACTTGACCAGATCATTCTAAAACTCTTGGTTTATCAGACTGAGGAGTACTCTGGGACCTGAGAACCAAACAGGCTTCGTTCAAGCCAGCAAGAAATTTTTCTGCAGCGTGCTTTGACACATCAGTCTCCAGCACATGAGCTCCAAGGAGATACAGCTCAGGTCAGGATTTCCAAATGTCTCCCTCATGTTTTGGGGCCCAAGTTCCATAAAATTTCAAATCATCTGATCACCCTAAGCCTCTATATCCTGGAGGAATGTCCAGACTTAAAACCTACATTATTTTATAACATATAATAGAAGAATCTGTCTTCAAAGAAGATCTAAGCCATTCCACGTGTTACTTCTCAGTACAGGTGGATTCTTATTTTAAATCCTTCAAATGAATTAAGCCAAAAATGTGTTTTATGAATCTGTCAAAATTCAAAGACAATTTTTTGTTGAAAATGAAGCCCTCAGAAATTCTCAAAATTTTGTGTATGGTCTATGAAAGAAGCAGCAACGTGTCTGCTTTAAAGCAGACAGGCCTCACGGAAATTGTGGCTTTGATGAAATTGTCTTTTTTCTTTTCCTTAACAAAATCTTTCAGTTAGGCAATTCACTCCAAATGTGTTCCTCTAAACTAGAATTCCACTGAAATCAGCCTAAGACTAAGGAAGGCAGAGTGCAGGGTAGAAGCCTCCCCAAGCAGTATATAAATGACATCTACATCCTCTTTACAGTGTAAAGCACATAAACACCCTTTACCAGTTGATAAATGAAGGCCGACGGGAGCTGCACGAGATCAGACAGAGCCAGCAGCGGAACCAGATTTGACCCAAGAAAGCTAAACTCCTGTATTAATTCCTTTTTTTTTTCTAATTACAAGTCCTCAAGAGATCAATTTTCAGATAAGCATGCCTGCAGAAAGCGCTCCCAGTCAGACACAAATTACTAAAGAACGGTCGCTTTTCGATTTTTAGTCTAAAATCTATGATCACAAAGTTGCTAAGAAGATGCTTTCAGGAGATGTGAAAGCCTTTCATATAACCTTCAGTTTTATTTAGCTCCTAAACAAATAAAACAGAATGGCAGAGAAGATGAGAAAAATCATATTTACAAGAGAAAAAAAAAATAACTTACTTTGGGATTTTATTTCATGAAGAGGTTTTTTATCTGAGAGAGAGAGAGAGAGAGAAAGTTGCACTTAATAAATTTACATGGAGCATATCTATTTCCTATATCGCTTCTGTCTAGCTCTATAAATGAAACATTTTCTGCTTGTTTGCTGACAGTATGAATATTTTATGCTGTCCATATTTTTCTCTTTTTTTTTTTTTTTTTTTTTTTTTTTTTTTTCCCTAAATCTCTTTCAAGATGTTTCTTTGCAGTAATTTCTCACTTGGTTAATTCAAGTGTTTGTTAGCTCTATTGGATGCTTTTATTTAGAATATTCTACATCTCAGCAATGAGGAAGTTGGACACTTTGAAGCGGATCGCTTGCAAAGCAAGTTGGTTAAGAACTGATTATTTTTTGTGTGTTTGTTATATGGAAAGGTTAGCGATGGACGTTTGAAAAAGTAATTTATAAAATATAAAATTGTACAACATAGTCACATTGATGTTTCTAAATATACACCGGTATGACATCTACACGTGTCTATAGAGGACAGACAGAAGCAGCGTCCCACCACCCACGGGCCGGTACAGGGCAGGCTCACTCAGTCGCGTCTCCGCGCTCTCCCTCGGACCGAGCGCCCGTCCCCGCACAGCCCAGGACCTGCAGCACGGGACGGGGCTGGGGCTGGCACAGCACCCACACCACTCTCTGGAGGTGCCCTGGCACCCAGCGACCCCCCGGGCCGGCCAGTCCCAGCGCAACAGGCCGCGGGAGATGCGCCCGCGGCCCCAGGACCCCGCTCACCGCCTCGGGGGCCAGGGCTGGCTGGAGGCTGCCCCCCTGCACAGCTCAGTACAGCCCCCCAGCTTCCTGGGCACCCCGCCTGACTTAGGCGCCTTTCCCTGTACCTTTTCTTGGGAGGTTCTGTGCAGAAACACCAGAACACACCGATTGCTTACTCCTCGCCACGAGAGGTGCCGCGGGCGAGCAGTCCAGCGCAATGAGACTGATCTAAGGCGGGACAGAAGTCCTCAAGCAGGCAAGGCTCTATCCATGCTGTGGGCACTTCGCGTGGTGACTGCCTGAGCTGTGCACCGATTTATTGTTTGGATTTCTTCCTGAACGAAGGACCCGGCATCGGCCACCTCTGGGGGTGGGTTCGCCGCAGGGTCACTGTGAGTGCGTTGGCGACGGAGCCCGGGGTGCAGCCGTGGGGACAGAAACCACCTCGGGGGACGAGAGGTTTTGCTCTGTGACAATGGACCATGAGGCACCTGCTATTATTTTTACTATTTGTGAAAACGGTCAGTTTAATAATACTTAACCCAAAAGATTCTTGGGCTTTGGCTTTGCCAAAAAGCTGGGTGTGTTGGTTTCTTTCCTTCTTTAAGTTGTTTTTATTTTTGCTAGGAGATGACAGACGTAAACACCAAATGAATAGTGTCAGACTGGAGCTCTGCGATGGAAACGGCTCCCTGCTGCTGACACAGTGCTAGCTACAGAAATCCGCAATGGAATTGAAACGAGTTTGCCACAAACTGGTGAGATTGCTCGATCCAGAAGCCTCCTGGCAATATTCAGTATCACGGTTGGTTGAAAAATGGAAAACAAAATTATTTGTGATTTATGATGCATTAGTAAAAACATGTTTGTAGTTCATCTGCTTATGGCCTGCTTGTTTGTTTCTCTTTTTTTGGGCACTGGGAAAAGAAATCAATAGCTTTTGAAGTTGTAAAAAAAATAACTTTAAAGTAGATAGATAAAAGTAAACAGAAAAACCCTACAAACCCTCTCTTTCTGTAAGCCAAGAAAAAGCTTTCACCTCTGCAAGACAGCAAGAAATCCACCATGGAAAAGTATACTGTCAAGAATGCTGCTAGGGAGTAAACAACAAAAGAAAACTGCAAGAAACCAGTAATTTGTTTGGACCATCTTGAGGGAAAGTGACCTCTGCATTCAGATGGAGGCAAGCTCTGTTCCTCTCCCAACCGGGCCGGCCTGGCAATCAATCTTTCACACATATCAAACCCAAAATTAATTCTACCTTTCTTCTGCATATCAGTTTGTATCTATTCAGCTGTTACAAATCCTGGAAGAAACACCCTGAAAGAAAAGCACCTTCAGTTCCTCCTCAGTGAGGGACTGGACTATCCTGGATCAATCCAGAAATGAGAAACCCAAGTGAGGAAGAGGATGTTCCTGTGGATGAAGGTGTCATCCCCGTGGTATTCCCAATGCTCCTGTCAGGGACTCCGTAAGAAACAGAGAGTAGACCCTGGTTTATCCCCATTTCATTCACTGACTCCAAATTTGGAAATTCAGGCTACAGATTTGTATTTTTTCTGTCAGTTTGGAATCAGGTCTGTGCTTTCGTGGCATGTTCTCCCCCTTACTTTCATTTGAGTTCTTATTTGTTAACCAAAGAAATGTTTCATTTCTATTTTTGCCTCACGAAAGGAACAAAGTTAACAAGTTGTGCCTGATAAATAACCTCGAAGAGATTAGTTTTCTGTAGCACAGTACTGCATTTCCTTCACAATTCCCTGCGGGATGAAAAGCAAAGCAGAAAAGGCACGTATTGGAAGATGAACAGGGGAAAAAGATCTTTAAAAAATAGGGTAATTGCATCAATTCCTATTAGCTGGGAAAGCAATTACTGTCCTAAAAATAATCTGACACAAGTACATACATAGAGCATGACCCATAAAGGAGCAAGAGTACCACCGAGACAGAAGGAACGAGGGACACTCAGCACTGGGGTGTGGGGGAGGTCAGAGCCAGCCCGTGCTCCCCGCAGAAGGGACAGCAGGGTCACACCAGCTCACCCCAAACCCACCCTGTGGGACAGCAGGGTCACACCAGCTCACCCCAAACCCACCCTGTGGGACAGCAGGGACACACCAGCTCACCCAAACCCACCTGTGTGGGACAGCGGGGACACACCAGCTCACCCCAAACCCACCCGTGTGGGACAGCGGGGACACACCAGCTCACCCAAACCCACCCGTGTGGGACAGCGGGGACACACCAGCTCACCCAAACCCACCCGTGTGGGCCGGGGCTGGACTCGCTCCCCAGCACCGATCAGCGCTGGCGTGTGCCAGGCCCCGGCTCCTCCTGCACCCAGCGCCACGGCGAGGGCAACTCTGACAACAGATTCCGCTGCAGATTAATTTTTTTGCCACATAATACCTGGAGATCAGCTTCTGATCCCAATACTAGGTGAGAGATCTACTAGGTAGAGAGAAATCTTCCATTTTAGTCGTCTCTGCATTAATTTTAGAGTGGTGGTGTTAGTTCACAGTTCCCCTAACTCCCATCTCACCTTGTAAGAGGAACAGAAATTCTTTACCCACGGAGATTTCTGCACGGAAAATCCAGCAGCAGGTTTCCCCCCACCCCCCTGATACTCAGCATAAACTGAGAATTTAATTTTGTTAATTTTAAGTAGTGTTGCTTTGATGTCAACATACGCATCCCTAGTAGGCTCAGATTTTAAATGCCTTTTCATTTCAATCATAAAATTTGGGTTTTATTACTTATGCCACTTATACTTTGCAAAATGAGTTTGACAGTTCATTTTCAACATTGAAGTTATATTTCACAAACTTTGTGATTCGCAGCTGACAACTAAGTTGATTAAATCTGCACAGAATTTACTCATATTTTAAAAAATGCTTTTTGTATCTTTTTACCCATAATGATCCTTTTTTTTTTTTTTTTTTATTTTGAAGAAGGCAAGTTCTTCACATATTGCATATTAAGAACACTGTAAGTCTATTAAGAACACTTTAAGTCCCATGTGTAGAAAAATGATTTGCTTCTCAGAGAAAACTTCTGCCATCCTGGACATTTGGTTTCAGACATACACCGTTCGCTTCTGTTTGCACATGCTTGTGCAAAATAGTCACATTCTCTCAAAACTGCATCTATAAATGATTCTAAATCATGGCAGAGAAAAATTAAAACTCTTCTGGAAAGGCAATGATGAAATCCTACGCTAGTTCAATTAATTTCAAGTTGTTGGGGTATATATATATATATATTTATTTATTTTTTTTTTACTGCAGGGCCATTAGTCAGGTAAGTTAGGGGTTCATTAATAATAATATTCTTTGCACCAGTGGCTGTACAAACATAAAGCAGAGGGAGAGGACCCAATCCAAAGAGCTTGTTTTCATACAAAGTATATGACAGACAACAACAAATAGTAATAAAAATTTCAGGTAATTATTAAAATTAAGTTAGTTGCCATGTTGTAACTATTCCAATAGCCCATCTGTCAAATAATTTGGTGGTAAAAAAAATACTCTGGCTGCACCGTATGCATCTCTCTAATCAGTGATATGGCTGTCGTGGGAAGGTTTTTTTTTTTCTTTCTTTCCTTTTTTTTTTTTTTTTTAATACTTTGTTTTCAGAGAAAGAAGGTGAACTGGCAACTGGCTCCCTACAGTCTTAAGTTTTTTGCTTTCAACTCCTGGTGAAGTTTCTCGGCAGGACCTTCCAGAGGGCAATCTCTCCTCTATCTGCCACTGCCAAAACTACTACACTTGTATGTGCTGAAAGCAGCCAACCCCTCCCCTGCCTCACACCCGCTCCGGGATCACGGGAAGGGTTTGGAGCAGCTGGCATCCCACCCCCACCTCTCTCCACTGAAGGGACTTGGACACAAGGGTCTGGCTGAAGCTGCACCGTTTAGATCCTGGATGCCTTGTTCCGAGTCCAGCACTGGTCACCCGAACTGGGGGCAGGGGGGGAGAGAGCAGTGACTAACGGAGCACGTTTGCAGTAACGGCAGGGAACGCTGAAGGAATGCACTGGGGTGTACAGAGCTCACCCCGACAATTTTATACAAGAAGGATTTTATATTTCTGACTATGAAAAACAAGTCTTGTTCTAAGGAACACGGGCACATGTAAAAAAAAAAAAAAAAAAAAAAAAACGGTAACGTGTCTGTGAACTCCAGACACGGAGCCCCTTTTCCTCTCTGCGCAGTAACACCTCGCAGTATGTGAAACCTCTGTTCGCACAAAAAGCTGCAGAGGGTTTAGCCAAGAACAGCTCCTGAAAACGCACCCCCAGAAGCAGCGGTGTCAGCAAGAGCCCTCAACAGAGAGCGGGCGAGGCCAGCCCCAGCCCTCTGCTCTCCGCGACACGAGGACTGGCGCTGACGCTACAGCCTGCACGCAGGGTCCGGTGAACTCCCCGGGGAGAGGGGCTGAGGAAGGGGCATTGACAGCTGGAGAAGCCACCAGCAAACACCCACATGATGCAATACCTCAGTGTTGGTACAACAGTGCTCGGAGGCCCTGTACCTGAAACCATCCCTGCTACAAGGACTCACAGAGTTTTGGTGATCTTCCCCACAGAATGAAGCCATCACCATCAAATAAAAGGTGCATCATGACTCTCAGTGCTCTTCCCAAGGCCACGTGCTCCTTCCAGACTACCAAAATAAGTGTAGGACTGAATTTGTTCCTCTGCTGCCTCTGAGGCATAAGCGCAGTGTGGAAATGACGCACAGGACTGACAGGGAACTACACAAAACGAAGGGACGGGGAACCGTTACCACCTCACAGTGCTGTCAAGGGTTTTCCTGACCTGGATCGGGCCACCTTTTATTTCCCTTCAGATCTCTCAGCCCCAGCATTCCTGACTGCTCCCATGGCCACCATTTCGGTGCTAGAACGCGATGAGGTGATGGTACCATCCGTGGGCAGGGAACAGCGACAGTGTAGGAATGAACCTGAGACTGTCCCCTTTGTTCTGAGACTGGGCAGCTGCCCCGGGTGCTCTGCAACTCTCCAGCTGCAGGGCTCCTCTTCTTGGCTCTTAGTTGTTTGTTGACAGTAGCAACTACCAAACGCCAGATGCTTTCCAGACATTTATGAAGGGCAAATCCTTTCGCAGTGAATTCACCATGGAGACAATTTGCCTTTATTTAACTTCTGTGTTAAAGGCAACAAATGGAGTAAACCTTGACCTTAAACAGCTCTTGCACCAAGAGCATTCATGTTGGTGCTTTGCCAAATTACTCAGAAGAAAATGTAGAAGGCCAAGTAGTACATTCTGTGGAACACGATGTAGCAGGTGTAGTCATATTGTACATCACAAAAAACCTTTATTTGGATTTTTAGAATCATCTGATAATTAATAGGTGAAGAATGTGCTGCACAAGTCCAGCGACTTGAAAGCACTGTGGATTTCAAACTTGACCTAGGCAGCCCTCTAGAAACAATCTCGTTTTTCTCAGTAGAGTTTCAGCCCGCAGAGTTCTCCTGACAGGGGGTGTGGGAGCTACACGACACCCCCGGGTCACAGAGCCCGTTTTCAGGCCACCCCCCCTAAATCCAGTTCCGTGCCCGCTGCGACTCACCCTGGATGCAAAGGCCTTCGGTGCAGTTCTCTGACTCCTGGCTCAAGCCCTCGCAGTACTTCCCTCCGTTTCTCGGAGGCGGCGCGATACATTCCCGCACTCGCAGGTGCTCACACTCGGGGCTGCACACAGACCACTCGCTCCACACCTCCCAGTTTCCATCCACTGAACGGGGAGGAAGGAAAAAAAACGTCACCGCTGCGTGTCGCACCGGCGGTCAGGAGATCCCCCCCCCCCGGAACGCTCGTTTCATCTCCTTAGGTCACAGCAAGTAAAACAAGCATAATTCTCAGGAGAAATAAACGTAGTTTTATCAGACGTGAAGTTAAAATCCAGCATTAGAATGTACCACCTCAAGTTGTGCAGTGTGGAAGGTTTTTAAATAGCACCAGCACGTAACGTTCTGCAAATACAGTCAATTAAAACCGCGGGAGGAAACGTTTTCTTTGCCACCTAGCTATTAGCTTCTAATGTTTCCATACAAATTCTACCTTAAAACAGGCTGACGTAGGGAGGCCGCACATTACCCTACCAGAGAAATGCTGCTGACATTTACAGAAAGAGCATCGCTGGCCTTGTAGACTTCTGGCTAATGCCCTGAGCAAGACAATGGATCAATATGTTGCTTTGCTGACTGATTTGTAGCTGTCTCTGACCCTCTCCCAAATGAGAAGGGCTTCCACAGTTCCCTTTCGTTTTCATGCATAAATCAGATTGAAGAACAGTCAGATGAACACAGAGACATATATAAATAATACTAAGTTCTTTAAACCCCAGTTCAGGATACATTCAATCGAAAAACTCCTAAAAGTCAGAAAAGAGATTTGCCAGAATCCAGACCAGTTATGCCGTGCCCATGAGCACACACAACCCTGCTGACCTTCTGTGAAACACCAATTCCAAAACCAGGTGAGGGAGGTTGTGGGTGAACAACTGAGGAAACATACAATGTTCAGGGATGTGACACCATTCTCTTGTAGAGCATAAGCTCAATTTCAAGAGGTTAATATACTTGAAAGCTAAATAATACTTTTTAGTGAAGTTCTCGGCTTATGTTTCTGTGTTTCTTTTCCTGGTGTCACTAACGTCACCTCCCCTTTCCCTATACCCCCACCCACTCACCTGATTTCTCACACTGAACCAAGTTGGTGTTTTGTTATTATTTCAGCTTCAGTGCAAGTTAAAGCACTGACAGACCCGGCAGATCAGGCTGCAGGTGCTCGTGGCTCCTGCTCTGACCCCACACGAGGCCCTGAGCTGCACAAGGATGCAGTATTTCCCTTTCTGACCTCAGTGGGCACTTCAAAGCCCCGTTGCCTGCCTGGCGCTTCCGACTGAAGGAGCCCTCCCGCACACGTGTCACCCGCGGCTACTCCTCAGCAAACTGCGTGTCTCACCCGGGCAAAGGGAGGTGCAGGTGATTTTCTGCACGGACATCCCTTCGCAAAAGGCACCTCCGTTGAGCGGGGCGGGGTTGGTGCAGGTCCGCGATCGCTTCTGCCAGCCCCGGCCGCAGCGCGCGTTGCAGCTCGACCACTCGGTCCAGGACGACCACCCGCCGTTCACTGCAAGACACAAACACCGCGCTCGGGCAGCTGGGACTCCGGAGCATGGAGCTGCTCCCATCGCTTCATTCCAAGGCAGAATTTTGCTTTCTCATTGCACAGGTAAGTTCCAGGCTGAGGCGGGAGCATTGCTGCCCAGCAGTACACACCGACACAGAGGCCACGGTGTCAGAGAACACAAATGTTTGTTTTGGCGGAGTAATACGGGAGGAAGAGCCGTGGCTGATCAGCCTGGGGTGGGGGGGAAGCAGGCACCTCCATTCTTGTAAAATACTCTTTGCTTAAATTATAAACAAGACTTCTCTATTTTAAAAAGGGTGGGTCTGGAAGGCTCTGCCTCCACCAGTAACATGTTACCTGCAGTAATAATGACAGCAACAGAGGATGGCACTAAAGGAATGATTCTGCTCTTTTGTCCTTCGCTGGAACACCCACGGTCCCACAGCTCTGGTTAACCCAGCCCGTCCTGTACCTCCCCAGGCACGTGCTTTGGGGACTCTGGACACAGGCAAGGCTTATTTACATGGCTGGATCTTCTCAATATCTGGAGCAAGGATTGTTATTATTGACGTAACTTCTGGGAATCCATCTCAAACCAACCCCTCCTAACTGTGAGGGCTTTAAGGGCAGCAGGACCTCAGCCCTGCGCAACAGCGCCCGAGCGCATCACAACCTCCTGCTCAGCCACCGTGCTGCCTGCTAAAAAAATAAAGTACCAGCAATAAAAGCACACACGTCTCAGTTTTTCCATAAGCATCACGTTCTCACTGACCATAGACCACGACTGTGGCAGACATGCTCCTCCTCTTGGCAACGATGTTGGCAGCCATGCAGGTGTAGTTTCCCGAGTCAGAGAGACGCGCCTGGCGAATGATGAGGTTGTGGTCTGCTCTGGTGTCAATGTTCTCATCCAGGTTGGAGTCTATGGGCTCCTCGTTCTTCAGCCATTCCACCTGCAGAGGGATGGAGCAGAGAAGAACATGAAATAGGAAAAGAAATGATAGAAGCAGAAAAACGGCAGAATTCTATTCCAATGATTTCACTAATAAATGTCATTGTGACCTTTATTATAAACATTGAAAGTGAAGCTAGGATGGGATTCCCAGGAAGGTAGACATTCACAAATTCAGAAAAAAAACCCTATTCCTATTCTGAAGACGCTAGAGCTTGTCAATAAAGGCACACCAAATGAAATGCTAGGGCTTAATAAAATAACAAATAATAAAAGAACAAAAAGAAAATGGTAAGGAGCTCGTTCAGAGTTGCAAGGGTGTGGATTATAAAGGAAATAGTTTTGTTCTACTGGGAAAAAAGGAAAGAAAGATGAGGAAGAGGGTAGGGGAAAAAAAGGAGGAGAACAGTTGACCATGCTTTTCCTTGTGGTATTAGGTATTTAGGAGGCTGCAAGATTTAATCCAAGGAATCAAGAAGTGATGATAAAAAAACCTGGATAATTGAATGTATTTAATTTACCTCCTGGTTCTCTTCACCATAAGTATTAAAGCTTGAACCTGAAATAATTTTCTTAAATAGTTGCATCTTGTTATTTCCTCTATATTTGTTCTTGAATCTCTACTGTGTATTTTGTTTTTATTGTAACTATTCATTTATTCAATAACCATCCTATTTAGGGGAGCCCTTTTGCCTTCCCTAAGAGAATAAAAAAACAGAGAAAAGTCTGTAAACCTGTAAAGCCAAATGAAGGCACCTGAAGCCTTGGGCTAATGACCTCATTAATCTGATGGGGAAATGCTTCCTTTGACTCAAGGAGCCGAGACATGACCAGTGGAGATTAACACTTCAAGTGAAAGTCAGCTAATGAGTGCCACTTTTTTTATTTCTCCCTCCCCCTAAACCTTAGAGGAAGGCAGCATGGGCTAGTGACTGAGCACGGCTGGGTTTTATTGAAAGAAAATGGAAGAAAATCTCAACCAAGAGAAAGTAAGAAATGTTTTCAAATACTCCCCTTGATATACAGTGCTTTGTGTGTTCAAACAATTGGAGAATGATCAGTTAAGCTTTGTATTAGACTGAGATGACACATAAGTACTATAAATTGCACTTTTTTTGAGAGAGAGAAACAGACAGAAGGATGAAATCGCTTGACATTACACACAGTGAAGAGCTAAGTCATCGTAACAGTCTCAGTTTACATAAACATTCTTAAACCAGAGACCATTAGTGCCTGTTGTCAAGGTACATAAAGACCGTGAAATGCTGTGTATAATGTATTTCAATACATCTTCTCTAATTCACCAACCAATGTATCTCTGAGTAGACCCAGGAATTATCTGCAAGGCATTTCTCTACTTGAAACATTAAAAAAAGAAAGAGTTAAGGCATGGTAAGCTGCTGTTACAGAAGTGAAAGATTAAAAATAGAAGCAGAATCAACAGATTCTATTAAAGGACTGGATAAATGTACATTATTTTAATCGTTTTTCTGGAGCTGAAGGAGGTGGGGCTGTACCCTGAGGTCAAACACCCTTCTCCTCTCGGTCCAGATGAATAACCTTGTTTAGGAACTTGGGGAGAACTTGGAACTTTGTGGTAATGAGCTTACAGATTTGCTTAGCTACAGGCATCCATTAGCACACTGCTCTGCGCAGATGGTCTGCAGTTTGTAGATTTTCCAGTTTATAAACAAATCTGGAAAAGCTGACGGTCAAAGCCAACTGGGCTTCATGGCAGGGAGCAGGTTCCCCTGCCCGAGGCACCAGCCAGGCGGGGCGGGGGCAGGCAGAGTCCCCGTGTCCCGGCGCCAGGGCTGGGCACCCGCGTCCTACACGGCGACGGCGGAATTCCATCAGGTGATTATTTTACACATCTGTCAAGAGAGGGGGTGCCTCAGCACGGTACATTCCTCTTTTCATACCAAAAGGTGTTAAAAGATTTTGGCTCTACATCCTCTTCTCCTCAAGCAAAATGGTACCAAGGACAGAACGGCCCCGTCCAAGCCTACATTAAGCATTCAGGACACAGCTCCATTTCTGCATTCTCATAAAGCTGTTGTAGCGCTGTTACATTTTTCCTCTCAAATCTCACCCTTTTAAAAAGATTATTTTATTAACAGTCTCCTTCACAAAAGTTTGGTAAGTTTTGTGACCGCACGACCCTGCCTGCTGCAGCGCGCGCCCGCACGAGCGACGGCAGCCCCGTTCCCGGAGGGTGAGCTCCTGAGGGGACTCTGCCCCAAGGCCTCCCCCCTCTGAATCTGTGTCCCTCGGCGACACAGTCGCGCTTTGGCACCAGCTGAACACCCCCAGCAGCTTCGGCAGCCCGAGGGAAGGGCTGGAGCCAGCCCCGGGCTGAGGGACGCGGCTGATGCGGGTGCTGCCCTGCTCCTCCCCGAAAGGCTCAGCTCTTCCCTTCTCATCTCTCGTTTAGGAGTGCATTTCCCTTTGGTCTGGGTAAGAGGAGGAACAATCAAGCAATCCTTTTACTACTCAGTTTTCCGTCTCCAGTTAACTTTAATATTAGTTATCAGAGGGGGGTTCAGCAAAGAAACTGGGAATGCAGTTTAAATCATGGAACAGCAGTGTTAGCACAAATCAAGTGACAGAAATTCAATGGTCACAGTCAGAATCAAAGTCACTCTGGGCAGTGCAATGCCAAACAGCAACGTTCAACGAAATGACAAACATGACTAGTATGGCTAGAGTTCGTATATTTATAAATTTTGCAGTCTGACTCTCACCAAGCCAGGGGCTCTGGCAGGGCAGTGATGGGTGCACCGAGGGTTCAAGGCCTCGCTGCTGTTCCATCAGCACTGGGGGCTGTTTTGCCTGTAGAAGACTTTTCCAGGAGGGAGTGCAACACTGATCCCTTGTTTACTGAGTCTGGGACTGCAAGGCTTGGTGAATGAAAAACATTTACATTAAAGCAAAGCATTTAAAGGAATGATGATGACGGTGAAGGGAGAACATTAAACAGAACATAAACAGCAAAGTGTTGAGAGATGCGCCATCAAAAGATGATTTCTAAGTGGGGGCACGCATTGCCTTTTGCTTCTTATCTGGAGGCTTGATGACACTGTGAATACTCATCTCTATTTCCAGCCTCCCCCTCCCTTGAAGGAAACAGAGATTCACCGAGGCGCTCTCACTGCCTCTGCCTCAGCAGACGAACGTTTTCAAAGATGGAGAACTAAGAGATGAACTTATGGGATAAACTGATAAATTTCAAGGAGTCACGACGACAAAAGGTGGTTGTTACTTGCAGTGATGCAACCTTTGGAAGAACTCAGCACACACACTGCACCACCAAGTAAAATAAAGGCAACAAAGAAACCTAAAACATCTCCCCCCTGCAACCGGGATGTTGTTCCAAACCGCCAGCCCATCAGCATTTAACGTCCCTCGCTTTATCCTCAGTGGAGGTCATCCTGTTGCTCATAGCACAATGGAATATGTTTCTTTTTAAGAATTTTTCTGTCTGAAGATCTTCAGTGTTTCTATTCTGAGCCAGATTTAAAAACTTGTAGAATATGCCATAAGTTTATATAAAGATATTTGATGTTTTTTTTCCCCCCTGAAATTAAAATCTGCTCAGAATTAAGATGCCCCCATCAGTTTCTACCAAAGGCTAATCACGTAATGATCTACAAAAGGAATGCAGGGGCAGATATGGATTAACTCAGCTCCTACAGATTGGGTGGCAGCAGACAAATTAGCATAATCATAAATTTGTTCCAATTACAGGAAGCAATTATCAAAGACCAGCTTACAGCAACATCAAAGTAAAATCAGTTAAAGACCCCATATCCTAGGTAGATTATGATGGGAGTTAGCAAACACTTTTTCTTTCAAAATAAAGCTCATCCCGACTCATCCGTGTTTGTCTGCCGTCCTCAACACCAAAGAGCCCGTGGGTGTCACATCTCGGACATCCCGCTGCTGTCGGGGCTGGCAGGGGACCGGCCCCCACCCCGCTCAGCCGGAGCAAAACCCATCCTGTCTGCACGTGGGCCTGATGTACCCACCCAGGTACCACGGACACGTTCCAGCTGCCACAACTTCAGCCTCGCTGGGGCCGCGCAGATGCCCGCAAGAATAACGCGGGAGGCGGCGCTGAGCCACCCGCTGTAGGGACGCGCGGGCAAAGGCGGCCGCAGCTCCCTTGCAATCTGCCCATTTTACGGGTTATAGTTGTGGCTTCTGTGCCAACAGAAGGTTATGCCCCAGGATCTCAGCTGCCTTTGTGCCAGATGGCAACACTGCTGGGAGCATTTTATTTCACTTGACAGGCCTTTACACAGCCACCACCTGGGTGATTCACAGAGAGCAGCTGGCTAGCTCCAGGTGAGGAAAGAGCCTTCTCCTGGCCAGGCACTGCTCCTCCTTTGCCAAATTCGAGAGGGAGACTATGCAGATGTTCAACCTCCTCGAAGACTAAAGAATATCCTTATTTCCAGTAACAGAAATTACTTGTTTGTTTGCTTTTAATGCCAAACTTATTATTTAAACCTTGAAGATACGAGTAGGTCAGACATCATTTATAGGCCTTGATGTGATGCACCAAAATTCTTCATCAATTGCTCGATCCAATTTAAACATCCCGAGAGCTGGCTGTCCATGACTGCATTTTCTATTCTTTCTCGCGTATCTTGTTTGAGACTATAAAGAGATTTAATACCCAACAGGAACAATACAACTCAGAGCTCTTGTGGGCACAGATGATAATTTTGTAGGTCAGGAGACAAAAGACCTTGGTACTCCTGATTTTAGATTATACTGCTCTGCCCTTTAAATACAACATCTGACTTTCTCATGTGGTCAATAACCAGAGTACATATATATCAAAGATAATATAGTTAGAATGTCAGCTTCTCTTGAAGAGAGAATCAATTGCTTTCTCGATGCAAGATAAACGCTTCAGGATTTAAGATGAGAAAGGTCAACACCTGACTTACAGCAGCACAGATGTTTCTTACAGCACAGTCAATTTACAGATTTTAAATATTCTCTCCCTCTCTGATGGAGAAAACAGTAAACACATCCTTAACCTTCCTTTAAGCCAAGATCACTATTCATTATGTTCTTAGAGAATAAGCCAATATTTGTATCTTTTGGATAAAACTATTTTGTCAGTCCTGGATTCACTTAATATTTTAAATGTAAGTACAACAGACGAGTGTTTAGACAGTGCGGTGGCGAAAGCAATGAATAAATAGCTCTGTTGCTGCTCACGAGACTGCGGATAACCACACTGACCACAGCTCTCCAGTATCCTACACTTCCCTCGCGGCAGGCAGACCAGACACCGGGGAGCAGGACCAAACACCAAGTACACAAGCGACAACCACGGTAAATACTTCTCAGGTATTTGGCCACTTTAGATGAAGTGCTTCATAACCCCACATTTTGTCAGTGACTCGTGTATTTCTCAAGCATTTTTTTTTTCCTCCCAGTTTCTTTATTCTCAGATTTCTCCTACTCTGCGCATCTGCCTACTGCAGCTGAAGGTGCCCGTTGTCTTGTCGTTACTAACATTATCTCTAACTCTGCAAGGGTCAGAACTGTGTATCTGATAACAAATACCCAAAAAACAACTTTAGTGTGAAGCTGTTAAAAATACCGATATATGTTAAAGATAAACGTAAAGACTCCTGTGATACAGAGGACAAAAAAAGTGTGTTGGGCAGCAGAAAGGGAAAAAAGAGAGACATATGTCTTCATGGGTGGGCCATTTAATGAAAATGTAACAATAAATAATCAGGAATGTAGGTGCATTTTTGTGTGTCCTTTGTCCCATCTGACACACCCATCGTCTGCCTTTTAATTAAACAATCCTCCCCTGCAACTTTCAATAGAGAGGAATAAAGTTCACAGATGAAATTGTGACCTGACAGAACCAAGCTATCCAAACTGACAAAAAGGCTTTAAAATAGGTCTCTCGGAGACACCTCTTTGGATCTTCATTCTTCTTACGCTGCTGTAATGACACCTGCAGAACAGTGAACATGATCTTGAAGTTGATTCCAATGCCATTTCTGCGGTTTCCCATGAAGGTACTTAATTAATTCAGTATAAATAATACAGAAGGCATCTCTACCTGAGCTCTTAGCTTCCCAAGAACAAAAATAACTCTGTTATATATACAAAAGAACCAGGCAACACCGTATTTCCCCTTCTAGAACCTGACTTTGCATTAAAAAAAAAAAAAAAAGGAAGAAAAAGGCTGAGAACTTCTAAAACTCAGAATACCTAATTTCTAGCTGAAAGCTTTTTAACTGCAGAAGAAAACATGTTTGAAGCTGACTTTTTTTCTACCAAAAAAAAGCTTGTTTTCATAGAAAATGTTTGCAGTAGATTCTCCCCCACATCAGCAGGTGTATCAGGCTTCTGACACTTTCCCCAGAGCAAGCCCGGGGAGGCTGCAACGCTCGGCTCACGTTTGGTTTTATGGGTATCCCTCGCTGGATACAAACCATTCATATCTACCTTTATAATCATATAGTTATTTTATCAACACAATCAAAAATCATTAATCTTCCTTTCTAAGAGCCTATCGCTAGCAACACACAAGAAGCAGGTCAACTGTACCTGCTGCATTTTTTAAGATTAATCCACTGAGGGAATTCTGCTACCGAATCGTTTAATCACAGCGCTGTCATGCTGTTCTGGTAAGCATATTTTTCCTTCATTAGATTGAATATATAATCTCATTACACAAATCTGACACACTGACTAACTCATAAATCATGCTGGGCCTTTGTTGGCTGCACTGCGGAGGGCAGCCCGGGAGCCTTGGCTGTGAGGAGCTGCACTGGGCTGGCACAGGAGGGATCTCCTGAAGCCTCCAGTGCTGCTGATGCACCTTTTCTCCCTTCCTGACTTTGTGTGGCTGGCAGCTGGTGTGTTTGCTACGTAAAACTCCAAGAGCAAGAGCAGCCAAGAGAGGTGAGACCGGCTCGTGGCACTCGGACCACGGCTCATCCTCTGAGCTACGGCCAGTTCCCAACGAAGGGAGCATCTCTGTGTGCTTCAGAATCACAACCAAAAATACACACCGCTGAGAAATCCAGAGGGGGGGATAAAGGCTAATGGAGGGGGTGAGTCAAAACGAAATTAGAACATGCCTTTCTCTAGGTATAATGAGAGAGGTGACAGCCTGGATGTGCATCTCAATTTATAACGCTAAAGGTGGGCAAGGCGTTGACTCAGACGTGCTATTTTAAAACAGTTACAGGGATACATTGAGAGATGTGCCATTGCTAATGGGACGTTGTCTGATTGTTAAAGATATAATCAGATCCCCAAATAAGTTTACCTTTATTCCTATTTTTGGAGGAGTAAGTGTCTAACGTTAATTGGAATACTGTTCTTCACCCCCATGAAAAAATTATGAATGAATCAGCATTAACGAACACAAAGGTTATTATGTGGGCTTATACAGTAGTTTTCCGGTGGGGCAGAGCACACAAATGACTTGACTTCAATTATTTTATGGTAAGCAGAAATAAATGATCTAGTTGAAACTCAAATCCTGGTCCCCTGACTATGAAGCTCAGCAATATCAGTGAGCAGATGAGACTCATCTAGAGCTTTGCTTTTGCTAAATAACTCAGACTGTAAGGATATACAGTAATCCACAGCTATTGTTTTAAAAGTACACAAGGCACACTGCACGCTTCTCAGTACTGTGAATTAGGATGGTTAGACAGAAACAAACAGCTAAAGGCTCCAGGGATGGCGTTCACGGAGCCACACCACTGAGGTTTTATATGTTTTTCGATGCACAGACATATAGAAAGTAATTATAAGTGCAGTTGACAGTGGAAAAACATCTTTAGATAAGATTATTGGGAATGATGTTTACTGTGTTTTGCTAACATGGCATCCTGGCAGGCAGTGTCACATTTAGACCGAATCGTTAGAGATAAGAAAATCATCACTGAAAGCTTACAGTAATTGAAAACAAAGAGTACAAATAAAGAGAGCTCTTCTCCTGCATTTCTAACTGCTGCTGATCAAACAGTGCTGCACAGCACCACAAAAACCCAGTAGTATCCCTACCCATGCTTCACATTATCGCTCTCAAGAAAACTCAGAAGAAAGGCCCAAGTCTCTAACGCTGCCTGCCAGGAGTATTGCTCGGATAGCAGATGTGTGAGCGGGATCCTGCCGGGAACGACAGGAACTATTATTTGTTTTCAGTGCTCATACCCAAGATGAGTCGGTTGCCGTCAGCTGGGCTGGTTGTGTGGCCTCGTCTCCATTATCACAGCAACTTCTGCACTCCTGCTCTGTACGTTACAGCAAACAAGGCGGTAATTGCACTGTGCTCAAGAGTTACGGTGAATCAGTAATACCTAACTTTGCTCTTTTTTGTTAGTAGCCTTCAGATATGATAATTTCAAGACCGTAACTGTGAGATACTACTAACAGAAACATCCTTTAGGTCCATTACATGAATCATCTTTTTCTACACATTGGAAAAAGTATTTAAAAAACTCTCTGTCTGTATTTAAAGAAATACAATTGTTATTTAACAAACGGGTAACGATTATGCTGTGTCACCAGATGCATATTAAATGCCTTGATGCAAGGCAGCACCAGATTCACAATTTACCATAACACTGCAATTAAAAAAGGTGTTGGTGCGTGTCCAGAGAGGTGAAACATTCCCTAAGCCTTTAATGTTACAGCATTTCAGTTTCACAGTCCTCTAAATGATACTAATCCCAGATTATGAAAGGACCAGCACAAGTATACTGCATCAGCAGAAGCTGGAGAAAACCCTCCCTACATCAGACACAAAAGGCACGTTTGTCAAAAGAAACACAACTGGAGAGTGCAGTAACAAATACGACTGATGCTTTGAAGTTGTTAAAGATCCTGAAACTGGTATCCGCCAGTGGGGGTTTTCTCATACTGGGTTGGTTGGGTAGGTTCAATGTTTCAACCTATCAACAAACATTTCACCTCTGAAACAGCATAATGTGCTTTTGTTGTTGTTTTTGAAAGGATGTAATTTTTCCCCTTCCTGGGAAGTTAAGAAAATCTATTAAGAGGGTAAATGTTCTCCTCAGAAGCTTGCGTGTGTATCTCTAAGCGGAGCTCCCAGCTGATGCAGCCGGAGAACCCCTCGGCGATGGTGCTGCCTCCCCCGGGCCCTCTGTACCACACGCCAGGGTTAGTCCAGCCGCGGCGCAGCTGCACGTATCTCCATCCCTCTGGAGACAGGGAAAGGCAAAAGCGTGTCTGCATCAGGAGTACATCCAGTGTGTGTGGTGGCCATGGGATTCGGGACACGGGTGTGCTTGGAAATACACAGTGGGACCAAGATGTGGATAGGAACAGGGAAACCATGAGAATTTTGGGGAACACTGGACACAGGGGCGTGCACACCTCTCCCTTGTCTCTCTGCGGTTCTTCAAGCACCTTCCTCCTCTCGCCTCAACTCAGACTGTATCATACATCCCTCACACCCTGAATGGCTTTGGCTAGAAAAAAAAAAAACAAAACCAAACCAATTCTAAAAGCCTTCTCTGTAGCTTTGAAGATGTCACCTATCCTTCCCGCTTCTGAATGCGTGAAATAAGGGAGATTTGAGAAATGCTCTGCCATGCTTCTCTTCCAGTGACCCCTCTATCTTTTCCTTTCACAACAGCCCACTCCCTGAGCAGAAGGTACCAGGTTTCTGAATTCCAGTTGCCCACGTGACATCGTTCAGCTCTTTGTAAAAGTACATAAATAAACCCGCCATCGGAGGATAACACAGCTTCCTCCAAATAGATCTGATCCTTCTGCTCACAAACCTTTGCTTTCAGTATTCAAATTCAGAAGTTTGAATCCCACTGAAAAGGGAATAAAAGCAGCTGCACATGAAAGTATTGTGCCGAAGTGCTGTGTGCTCTTCACAGCCTCAGAAATCCAGCAGGTTCACTGTATGATAAAGTTCTAAGTAGCAGGAGAAGACTGACCAAACGCTGCAGAGCCAAGCTTCAGCAGCAGGGACCGAAAACCCACACGGGGCCTCTAGGCACTAACACCGCACTGGGAAATACCCAGGGCAGTCCGTCCTCCCGCTGACCAGAGCAACAGGCTGGAACTGAAAAACCTCCAACTCTCTTATTCAGCCAAAGCATACACCACAGAAAAGCTTCCAAATCCCTGTAGGACTCTTTCCCACAATTACCTTTATTATTTCTAATTATAAACATAATGATAAAAGTCTTAGAACTTATCCCTTCATGTTCAAGCACTCAAAATTAAGAGCATTTCTGAAAACATATGCCACTGCAAAACAGTATATCAGAAGAAGAGAAGTCCAAAAGCACAAGGTTGTTGTAGAAAGGAATTGTCTATTCAGAGGAACTCAGAGTTATTTCACTTCCCCCCTCCACCCCCTCATTTCAGCACCTTAGTTCAGGAATGTTTTGCTCCAGCGTTTTTGTTTCAGGACCTCAGGACCTCCTGGGTCTACTGGTTTGCTTAAGTCAAATCTCAGAAGGAAAACAAACCTTTTTTTTTTTTTTCTTCCTACTGGAGGAAAACACTGTGCACAGTTCACTTGCACGAAATCCAGCACTTGTAGTCACTTAGGAGAGAACACCCAAGGATTTTTTTTCAAATAAAGGGTATATGGGCAGGGACTAAGATGCTTCCAATAGCTACAAAATGTACAAAATCAGCAAAAGAGGGACCTGGAGATGTCACTAAGGAGACAAGAAGAGAGCTGACAAATGCCATTGTTTCAATTAATTGGTACAGGTAAGAAAAGGGTAAAAAGAGGCTAGAGGTAAAAAAAATGAAGTGACAGATTTAACACATTCCAACAGCGCAGTGGCAGGATAATGAAGAGAGAACTGTAGTCTCCAGCTGCATATTAGGACGGCAGAAGGCATCCAATATTCCTGCCCTCTCCGGAGGTTGGTGTGAATGGCAAAGAAAAGGCTGTAGTGGCTTCCAGCTAAAGGATCAGCTCTCTGCTCACCGGGAGGAGTTCTGCAGGCTCAGGGGAAGGTACAGGAGTTCAAACCAGGCTTAAGGCCTCCGAGCTCGACTCCCAAGATAAATCATAGAACATGCTTACCTGGAACTTAATGATCTTTTCACTAAATGACAAACACGTCCCAGAAGCAGGGTTTCCACAACACTGGTGTGCTGGGTATTTCTTCAAGCCAACAGACACACCAGTGAGGAACTGGTCCAGTCCAAGAGACTGTGCCTTAGGCAGAGTCGTGAAAACTAAATTTAGGTGACAGCTGTATTACAGAGTGAGAACAACTGTTGATCTAACACACACAGAGACCAAATAAACGGGGTAGGTTTACAGAGATCTTGTACAATCTCCGATTCCCTGAGAACGCTCCCACACGTATTTTGCACACGAGGTGCTGGAGCTTGGCAGGTCTCGTTTGGCGAGTGTGAACAATGGGCAGCAACACAGAGAACATGAAAAATGCTCCGAGCAGCCCTGCAAGAAGCCACTGAGAAATTCCACTTGACTCAAACACTCCAAAGGCGTTAGTTTATCTTCCTGTGTCACTCTGTTAACACTACAGCTTAAAACAATCAAACCCACTCAAAGCCTTAAAGACATTTTTATACGCGGGGTCTCAGTAGGCAGCTCCGAGGGACTAGGGCAGCACACCTGGCCGACCTCGTCTGCTCACTCAAGTATGTTTTAAGAGATGTTTGTTTGCTCGTCAGCCATCTGCAGTGGAAACAAGGACAAAAAACACTGCATCAGCAACATGGGCTCTCCATAACATTTCAGGGTTGCCCGTGTCTAAAAAAAAGCACCTAAAATCTATCCAGTTCGATGTTAAAATAACTTAGCAGCATTTTTTTTTTTAATGTGATTGTAATGATGCAAAAAGAAAAAAAAATAACCTCACCACTAACCTAAGCTGCACAACCAGATATCCCAGTTTACGTAACTGGTTGTGATGCCCTGGATTGTACACAGCTAACTAAACCCACAAAATGTCTCTAACATATTTAAAAGACTGCTAGTTCTATGCAAAACTATGTCCTTTTTATTCCCCACTTACACAGAATAACGGTGAAATCTAAGGCTTTTTATTTTAGCATATTGAGCAACTGCATTAAAGTGGTTTTTACAAGCCCTGATAATCACAAGCCTTTTTTTGCCTTTGAAACCTGTTCTTTGTTTGAACGTCTACAGAGTATTACTCCAGGCTCTGCACTGTGTGTATTGCAGCTGCTGTTGTAATACCTAATCCATGAGCTAAGGTGAGTACAAAAAAAAAGTTCAGGGTATTGAAGATAAAGTACTGCAGGAAAAAAAGACAGAAAGGTAACACTGAAGCAGACACTTCTCTCAAAGAAGACAGGTGATGAAGGGCAAGGAACGAATACTAGATTTGACCAAAGATGAAACAGCATAGAAAATAAACTGAATCTTGATTCTGGTTTTGTTGTCCGCGCTTCTGAGAAGCAGTCACAGGCTTAAACAAAAAGACTTTAATTGAACAGATGTTTTATAGAATAAAGAGGCCCTACGTATTATTAGGCTGTCATGTTCTGAACACAGTCAGTCCAGGCCAGCATGTCATGTATTATCCATGATAACTGCACACTTCTCAATCTTTGCTGGATGTGAAAGGAGGGAAAAAAAAAAAAATAAAAATTCAAACTTAGGAAGTTGCTCTTAAAAGCAGCTAAAAATCTGGACTGAACAGGGCACATCCGTGTCTCTGTGCATGTGCAACAGAGAGAAATGGCGGAATTTTAAAATGCAAAGCAAATAATATTGGAGAAGGAATTACTAGAATAATTGAGCAATTATGAGTGAGCTGCTGCATAGTTTCAGTAGAACAGAATCGACGTTTAGAGGATGCTCGGTTTCATTTGGTAGGGTATGTTGAGAACTGATAAACGGAGATTAAAGAGAAGGTAATTTGACACTTCCAACACCCGTAAGGACCCTTCAATAGAATTTTATGTTCTAAGTGGGTTCAAAATTGCTTTGTCCGCACATGCAGCCATTCCGTTTCATTAGCTTAGTAACTGCTGCTTTAATCTGTGGTGGTTTTCACCATATGTAGTGTTGGATAGCGTCTAATGAAAAAAATATCTGAATTTCTTAGGATCCTTGCATCAATAACAGAAAAAAAAACCCCAAACAACCTAGTAATTACATACATACCTGAAGAAAATATCTATTTCCCCAGCTAAATGGATAATTGGTCCTTGGTCTGCAAAGGGTGTCGTAGTTAACAGAACCTTCACCCCAAAGGCAGACTTCGACAATTAAGTCTATGAAAAACCATGATCAGTTCAAGTATTGACACAACGTGGCTCGACTCTGGGAATGGTTCTTGCATTCACAGGTGCGTAGGGACTTCCAAAGGGATATCTGGACTTCGTAATTCTTCACTGCTTTATGACAAAACTGATCTTACAATACAGTTTGACAGGGAAAACACGCACAAGTCAGATACTTGTGCAATTCTTAACGTCTTCGGAAGCGTATGTGGGATGTATGTATAAACTGTCATTAAAATGATGCTTTCTTGAATAGGGGATTTTTTTTTTTTCCCCCTGAAATGTCAGTATTTTAAAGGCATCATTCATAAACGGAAATCCCACAGAGTATAGATACCAATTCAACCAGAACTTTAAGATCTTCTGTTTGTCAGCAGGCTGTCACCCAGATGACCTGAAGGTTACATATGCCCTACTCCAAGTGGAGCATCTCAGACCTTATTCATCATTTTAATACCTTTCTATCTTAGAAGTCTGACCTGCTAACCATGGTAATATAGCACGGACTATTTCAAGGTGAATGTATCTGTTTAGAGACATTAGCAATTACCGTTAAACTTGGATTTGTAATAGGACCTATTCCTTCTCCAGAAACAATACTCCTCATTAACAGTCTGGAGTAATGCTGTAGTAGGCTGAAGCCCTGAAGCGTAACACACCCTTCCCTCCCGCGGGGGGCAGCGCTTTTAGAGTGTTCATGGCATTTGTGCTCCCAACCACCTGCAGAGAAACAGTCAGGGGGCTGGAAATGCCAGAACCTACTTTTCATTACTAACAGTAAGAGTTAAGAATTTGCACAATTCCTTCGCAAAGCAAAAGGAATTTATTTCACTGTTCCGAATGCAATGTCATCTAATTCTGTCCTAAGTTAACTGTTAAATTTCTTACAGCTTCCCAGAACTTCCCAGAACTGATTTTAAAAATGTGTGTGGTGGCTGCAGTGGTTGCTTAGAAGTAAAACTGGTCTATGGGAAGAGCTTACATGTAGATAAATAATAATTGAGACATATTGCATGTACCCGAGCTGAGTCTTGAAAGTGAAATGTCTTCAGTGAAAAATGAAGCGCATTTGTTGTAACTAATATACCTTAAAAGTAAAGCAAATATTGATATTCCAGACACAAGACCCAAGATCTGTAACTAACCGTACGAAATGCGTGCTGTTTGCATTTAGTAATCATACTCCGTTTTCTATAACTAGAAACAAGATTCATTGAAGACTATAATTCACCAGCCTTTTTTGCCGTAGTGTTTTACTACAATATCATTATCCTGCCATATTACATTTTACTGTATGTGTACAAGCCCCATAAATACACAAGCCTATGTAAAATAGGCAGCAATAACTCTCACTACTTTTGGAATACTTGCAGCTTTTGAATTTTATGTGGGTTTCACATTTTGTTGATGTGTTTGCAATGGAATATGTACTGCCCAGAAGAGAAATGATTTTACATTTCCATTAAAAGCTAGAGCGGTAAATAAACCGTCAGAACTCATGCAGATATTCACTGGAACATCTAGAGCAGTCCATTAAAATGTCAAAATCTGTGTTAAACATTTGAAAAAGTAGCACTGGATGCAGCGCATTTAAAACTTAAATATATGCATATATTAAATGATAAAGATATCTCAGAGTATTCCACAAACCTCTGCAGAGCACTCAAGGCAAGTTTATGCTCATCAGTAACAGTTTAGCACAACAGCTGCCCTTTTATTACAAAAATCCCACCAACCAAAGTCAGACAGTAGATGTAGAAAGAGCTGCAAGTTGCTACTAATGCCCAAATATGAGCTATTCAGTCTCCGGGTATTGATTCATAATAAAAAGGATTTAGACTAAATTTTAAGGTCAACTCCTGCTCAGATTTACACTTTATGCCTCACAATGGACTTCGGTGCTGTTACCCATCAGCTGGGAGCTGGCACTAAGCACTGCAGTGCGGTTCCTACTAAAGATAAGTAGAGGCTACTAAGCCAAAGATGGTTTTGTTTATATTTATTTGAAAGACTGAGATTTATAAACACTCATCTCTAATACCAGTTTATATGATACTTCAATATAAAGGGACTGACACTTCTAAGAAACAATACAGATGTGGTAACTACCAACCTCCAACACCTCCTGTCTAAAAAGATTACAAGCTACAAAAGCAATTTTTTTTTTTTTCCTCCTGTACTAAAAATAACAACTATTTTACTCTCTGAGGCACATAAGATAGAGCATACAGAACAGAGATTATCCTAAACTTAATTAAATGGATATTGATCAAGCATTTTCCAGGTTACAGTTCAAGACAGGTTTGACAACAGTCACGGATCGCAACATCATGACTGTCAAGAACCAGGCAGGAAGAAGGAATTGCCATCAGTGAACTAGAGAGGTGTTATAATTTATTCTGTTTGCTGACTCTGTCGCAACCACCAGGATCTATTAGTCATGTTCATTCCAGAAGCTGCACCTAACCTGGTACAGAGCTGCATAAAATGACAGAAATCAAGTTGTCTGCATTCTTCATTGTTGCACTTTGAAAGTAAATTATTGTGTCACTGAGAGGCGGTGACTCCAGTCCTCAGTATGTTCTTAAAATTAATAGGAAGGAAAATATCCTTTGGCAAGTGTACAGGAAAACACTAAGGTATGATTAGGGTTACCAACCTGCCAGCATTAAGGATAGGAAATCTTACCAAAGTTGCTTTATGTAGTCAAGGTAAGAGGTAGGAAGAGCACTGCATCATGTTAACGGCTGTAAGAATAGGCAACAGCAGCACAACACACGTCTCTCATGGATGAAGCCTTAAAACCTGTGTAGAAACTCCCAGTTGGCATCTCCATTGCTTTGCACTTGGTGCATCGATTTAAAGCCGAGATTTGTAAAAAGCAGCTGGCTGAGCCAGATGTGTTTAACGGCTTTAAACACCTTTGTGAACCTCCTTGCGAAGGGTTACAGAATCTTACATAACGTGGTAGCACAGAAACCCCTCGTCATCCGACTGTATGTGGCATCAAGCCCAGAATCCCCCCCCGGTTTCCCAGCGCTGCAACCTGAACCACACAAACGCTGTTGTACACCCCCAGGGGCCCGGGGGGAAGCCAGCTTTATGTTGAAGGTGAACAAAAGAAAAAGGACCTCAAAGAGTAGAGGCTTTAGAGAAGAATTATTTAAATGAAGGAGGAGGAAGGAGGATAAAGTATTAAAAAGAATGAAGGAGAGGCTGAAAATGCTAATTCTCAGCATATACACAGAGAGCAGCAAGCTTGTCAAATGCAGCAAAAAAGGAGGATCTATTTTTTGTGTCTTCCCCCACCACCTCCCCCAAAAAAGAAGAGTTTCAAGAAACTGAACACAGACTAGAGAAAACTATTTAAAGAAAGACTAAAAGGTCAGCTGAGAAGATAGGGAAAGAATATGTCAGGAAAATCACTTGAGAAGATGTATAGGAGAAGAAAACAAAGGGTATTATTGTATATTGTACTCTATGAAATGGAGCACTGCCTAAAAACCATCAGAACTACACGAACAGAAAGTAAAATCCATCTATACCACTTGTTGGCTGAACCCCAGGCCGAAGCTCTGACTTCAGCCCGTTACTGCTTGCGCAGTCCCAGATGGACACACAACTGCCTCCTCATAAACCCCTTCCCAGCCCTGGGGTGAGTGGAAACCCGCGAGAAGCCGAGAGGAGAGCGCGCTGCGCCGCGCTGGGCACCGTGCAGCACACTCACTGCCGGGGCTGTGCCTCCTCGCTCCAGCCTGCCTTCATGTCACACTTCCGAGGCCAAACTGTGGCCATTTCGAAGCCACACACAGGACTTGAGAGCATGGCTAAAGCTGAATGCAGAGTATATTTTAGGCAAGGCAGTAGGTTAAGGATATGCTCTAAGAGTCATCTAAAACCAGCGTACCACCTCCTTGGCTGGAGACAAAGGAGCACACCATGAATAACTGCTGTGCCTTCCCAGGAATTATGCAAAGTAATAAACTAAATTTACACAACAACAATAGACAAGCTCAAAACACATACACAGAAAACGCAGCACAGTGCACTGGAAGAAAAAAAGAAACAAAACCCAACCAAACAAATACAAGAAGCATTTCCCTCTAACAGATTTAAGAGCAGCTGAGGGCAGCCCCACGCGGGACCGGCTGCCCATTGGGACAAGAATCTGCGGTGAGATCCGATGTATTTTTAGAGATGAATTGAGGGACCATCCGAGCTCACGGAGCCTGGCCCTGCACCAGCCCAAGGTGCCACAGGGGCACACGACCTCAACTCTGCACCGGCCCCCGTATCTGTTCAAGCTGCGGCAGAGGCTCCTCTCTGTAACCGGGGCCGTGTGTGAGGGGAGGGGGCCAGCAGGTCAGCCCTAGCAGGTACTGCGGCTCGGAGGAAATGCATTATGTCACTGTCAAATACACTGCTTTTGGAAATGTTTTTTTTAACAGAGAGAAACCATTCTTCCCTTCACAGATTTCTTCCAAATTATCCCACAGCAACAGGCTGTGCATAACGAGCGAGGTTAGTCCTGTGAAGAGATGCAGATAATCACCAGTAGCAAGGCTAAAGACGTTGCTCTGGCAAGCTCAATATTCAACTCCACGTTTTCCGAGAGGAGAACTCAGCCCTCCCTTTCCTCTCATCTTCATCATGCCAATGCAAATCAGAAATCCTTCCTTCGGTATCTGTGGAGGGAAGCAGTCTCAGGGATCCAAGCATCGCAGGGATCCAAGGCCAAGGTCCCCACCTGGCAGCCTCCCCACAAATGACCAGCAGACAAGGATTCATCAGGGAGCTCAGCTGATTCCTACACACCACAACGGCCTCACTGCACACACTCCAAGCTAAAGGAGGCCTCTGTTGCACACAATTAATAAACATATCTAGGGGGAGAATCTGTTGTGGGATTGAAAGCCAGAACTGTCTCTTTCCTAGGCCAACTCTGCATCAATAGTGAAAGAAATGGCTCTGGTCCCATCAAGCCTGTGCCAGCAGAGACTCTGTTATATTTAAATCAACATTTGCCACAGCAGGGGATTATCAGATGCTCTACTTAAATGCTGGATTTTCTTTTTTATTTTGATGTTTAACTCATAAAAAGCTGAATTTATTTGGGTTGGGTGCTGATGCCTGCAAGCGCAGCTGCTCACCAGCTCTGTTTTGCTTGTCACGTGAATGCACAAGAAGAGGATTTAAAACCTTTTCCCAATCTGCCTGGTGTCGGGATTTGGGTTTTCTACTCTCCTGCTGCTGTGGCAACGCACCCAGAACGTCCCAAACCCTCAGCAACCTCCCCCAGCAGAGCTGTGCAGCATCTGCTGGAGCTCCCCTCCCCTCCGGCCGTGGGACACCTGCACCCCGAGGCAGAGCCGCGGGGGGTGCGGGGGGCCCGAGGCTGCAGAGCTGGACCAAGGGGCTCCAGGGGACGGGCTGTGGCACTGCCCTGCCTCTCCCGGAGTCACAACGCTTCCCTAACTTGTTGAGAACGTCTAAACTCTCTGACAGGGTAAAACAACAGGGAACCCCGCAGTTACTCAAGTTTTCTTGCCACGGGAGGTTTTCTCATTAGTGGAATCAGGCACATTCAATAGCGCTTCACCCACAAGAGATGGACGTTGGCTCCATGAAGAGCATAATCAAAATCTTGGGAAGAGAATGCAGATTTAGAGATACACACTCCTTTTTATGTCTTTTACTCAAGACCTAGCTGACACAAGCAACTGAAAATTGCTGCTAAATGAATCAAGACAGAACAGCACGTTTCAAAGCAGCATTAAACCCAGTGCTTGCCTCAGCAGGATCTGGGGCTCCTGACTCACGCCTGTATCCCATTAGAGCGGAATTAGAATACTGCCGTTCTCTATTTGCAATCCTCCCTGATTGTTTGCTTTCACTAATGTGCTGTTCAGCTTCAAGACTATTTACCAAAACTGAACTGTACGAGCACGCAGAGCACTGACAATGTCACATGAGCTTGTCACTATTTGTAAATTAATTTATACAAGCCCAGTTTTTAGCCATACACAGTTCAGACACATCTAAACTACGGACCCAAACCTTTGATCCGCATTCACCCAACTCCTTTTACGCGTACTGGGTGAGGACATTCACGCACATAAGCAAACTTCATCTGGATATTTTCATTGCTGTTGGGGGTGAAACATGGAAGCCTTACTCATCCTGGAACAGATGGCAACACAAATTCCTCCCAACAAAACTAAACTTGATCTGGAAGAATTCTCTCTAGAGAACCTCCCTGTGAGGTCTGGTCTTGATCTCTGTGTCATCCCTGCTGTCCCACCCCAAAAATAAATTTTAAAAAAAAAAAAAAAAAAAAAAAGGTTAGTACTGAGAGGCACCACTGACAAAAACGCTGACTGTGGTGATAGGTCAGGAATTCTCAGATGTGGACCCCTAATGCTGCTACTCAGCTGAACACTTTTTCCTGCCCAAAAGCACAGTAAGGGGTTGCCACTGATGGCACAGAATGGCATAAATATGCCTGGGAAATGCTGATGTATTCAGTAACAAGCACCTCTGCCTACCAAGAACTGCTGAGATCCGCTCACGCAGTTTTAAACAAGGAAACATTAGCAGCGGCTAAAATCACTTGGGTGAAAATATTTGAGGAGTGGCTAGAAATGTGGAAAGGAACGGCAGGAAAGCAAGGCTCTTCCTCCTGCTAACTCTGAAGAAACTCTGATGTCAGCCGTCACCCAAACGTATCCCTGCTTTCCACTCTCACAGGCCTAACGACAGGAGTCTTCAGATTAAGTCGTGGTCTCGATCAAGAACATTTACTTTTAATGCTTCTATTCTCAGATTTAAGAAATCTTCAGCACCTCTAAACTGCAGAAAAAACAATTTCAGAGACGAAGATTTATATTCTTGATAATGGGGCAGGCTCACATAAATAATTGACCCGAATTTAAATTTCATTCCCGTTGTAAAGTGTCTGCCTCTTATTGAGCTGCGTTGCATGATTAGAGGTTTGACTGTATCAGTCATTCACAGCCCCTGTCAGAAATAAATCGCTAGATTAACTTGTGACTATGGCAAGCACAGGAAATGTGTGCTCTTCAGGAAAATAATGGTCCTGAACTTCTGCACTTGATGGAATAATCAACAGCTTCCCAAGGGATTCAGACAGATAATGGCATGGTAACATGAAAGGGGCTGGAGTCTCCTCTCCATTCTGGTTTCAGTTTGCATTTCCAGGTCCATGCAGAGGATGGATTAAACAAACAAACACACACCACCACCACAATTAGCATCTATTTTGCATCTACTGAAACAGAAGACGAGCTTCTTTGTCCATAGTTATTTCAAGCCTTATGTTTTCATCTAGGGCTTCATCCAAAGTCTAATGAAATAAATTCTTGGATCAGAACCGTAGTTTTGTTGCCAGCACTGGGTTTTGAGACCTTCTACACTTCTCAGTACCCACATAACAATTATTGAGCAAGACTTACTGGCTATCTCGGTCATTTCTCACCCACGTGTTTAACAGGGCAGGTGGTCTTTAACTTGAAAATACCACAAGAGTTTATAACATCAAGCTTACTGCCAGGGACCAGAGCCATTACTGACTGGAATCTGGTACCCAGTTTCTAAAGACACTGAATTATTTCCAGTAGCCTGTTAACCTTGATGAGCACAGAATTAGCCCTGCATCCTGAGCCTTTATGTGAAATTTTATTGTCCAACGCAAATATGACCTGTTAAGATTTACAGGCTTTATTAGCAGCAATAACAATTTTACAGTCAACATCAGTAAATCTGGGTTTATTGAGAACTCTACAATTTTTATCTGTAGAAAGCAATTAAAATGTCAGGTTTTCATTGGATAGAATTTCTAACTTTCATAAAAGACAGATATCCTGTTTAATTGTTGAGTGTAAAGCAGCGTAGTTCAAATAATTCTAAAATGCTCAGTAAAATTAGGCGTTGACTGAGAATCACCATTTTTCCCCCAAACCCTGGTTTCGCAGCGCACGCTGCCTGAGAGGAAGGTCACTGAGGTTGCCAAGTGGGGGCTTTGGGGAACCCCTTCCCTTCCGCAGAGAGTATCAGCAATGAATCCCTCACAGACCAAGGGTGTGCGTTTAGACAATTAATTACACGTTTGGAAGTTTGTTTTGTCTACAAAATAGGTAAATTTACCAGAATACACATTTTGATAATTTTGGCAAGTCTCTGTAATGCAGTAGCCATTTTTTCAGTAACACTGAACATGAGTAAAAATAATGCAGAGCTGAGGGGAACGTAGTAGCAGAAATCTGAATGACAGAGCGATGCACGTGAGATGCCTAGATACAAATTCATCTCCTCGCCATTCTTATTTCTAACTCATTTTCCTTCTGGTCTTTAACACTTCTACCTGATTCTCAGGGCTTTTTGCACCCCAGTTTGCTGCATTTCTCCTCTCTCTGTTCTCAGTGGCATCTGCTCAACGTGCCTCTCCTTAACTAAGAGGACGGATGCTTCCTTGGGGTTTATTTTTCCTTGCTTCTTCCGTTCCTTCCATTAGAGCATGCCCCAGAAACAGTGGAGATAAGACCAAAATAACTCCGATTTGCCTTCCTCTGCAGAGCGTGCAGGCAGAACCACAGCCCGGGGGTGCCCCCAGCTCTGGCCAAGCCCCCGGCGCAGCCCCAGCTCACCCGGGCACATGGGGGGGTTGAGGCACCCCCCAGCTGCTTCCTGAGCAGGAACCACATGCTGATGCCATGCCAGCCTCCACCATTAGATTTTCTTTTTTTTTTTCAATGCCTCCCGAGCAGATTTTGAAACACAACCCACATAGAACATCTTCCTCCCAGAATAGTCCGGCTATTATCATTTTAAGGCATGCCCATTAGTTTCCCGTTAAGATTCAACTCTCTGGACAAAAAGCATTTTTAAAGCTAAGCAAAAAACCCACCCTGAATTATTATTACTTGCAGCAGTTTTTCTCTCCAACAACAATTTATCATAATATTTTTAGGGTTTTTGTCCTTTGTTTTATTTTTCAATTACGAAAGTAATTTCTGAGAAAATAAGTAACAATCTGTTCTCAGTATGTAAGCAAAAAACTTGAAAATTCTATCAAAACTAGGATTTTTTTTTAGCAAACATTCCTGAAGTTTGATACAAAGCCCTACTTTTTAAAAAACTTACATAATAAAACCCCCACGTATTTAAAGCAGTCTGTGAGAGAGGAACGCTGTAACCAACACTGAACCTGGAAAACCACTCGGTAGGTAAAAGCCCCCTCCCCTGCTCCCCACCTCCCGCCCCCCAGCCTCACCTCAGCTGCAGGGACTCCCTCCGGCGGGCGGCAGTGGAGGACGATCATCCCTTCGATAGGAACCTCCTTCCCCTGGGGGTCTTGCTCAAAGTTTTTCCGTAAATCTGCAGAGTTTAATGCAATAATTCATTACGCCTCCAAAAGCCATTCCTCCCCAAACAACACCACGTGCGGCAGAGGTGGGGGGCGAGAACCCTTTGCCATAATTAATTGTGTGTCTGAAGCAACGGACAACCCAGAGCGACTCGTTCTTCCCTAGACGAGAGGCAGAGAGATCTCATCATCTCTAGTGTGTTGCCATTTCTCCACTCTAAGAAACGATCTGTGTGCGACTACAGAGACAACGAGTTTCGGAGCTCTCAAACTCCGTGGTTCCAGCCGTGCAGCCATCCCATCTCTCGAGCCGTTGCCTTTCCAAACCAGGAGAATTTAGTGCAAGAGCCCCAGTGTGGTGTCACTCGGGTGCTGCCAGAACCACCTGGACGAACCCAAGACTGGGCGAATCATTTTCCCACTCCGTGCTCCTTCAGAGGAGCACCAGGGTATTTTATAAAATGTTCCACGATAGATGTTTTGTTTCTATCGCCTACACGTGGAAGTTGTAGGGAAAGGAAGGAACAAGCTGAGAGCAATTCCACACATTCCAACTTGGCTGATGGCAAGGTTGCTTCATCTCAGATCCCGTGGCCCAGCTAATAATTGAGGAGAAGGAGCAGGGCATATTGTCTCAAGAGTCACACCAAAGTGGCTGCAGCACTTCTATGTGCAAGTGTCTGGGTAAACCACAACAGACCCAAAGGAAACGTGTCTCCAGTGACCCTGGCCTAACCCTGATACACCCACCAACATGCAGTTTTGCTTGCTGTGAAAGGAAAACAAAGCGGAAGGAATGTTACTTACTACATGTGCTTTGAGAGTGAGGATGTTTCCACTAGACATACTCATTTTCTTCAAACAGCGTCTCAGATTCCACAGTGTGGATTTACTGATTTAATTTTCTCTATTGCTTACACTTCATGAAATACACCCCCTTAAACAGCAGAGGCTCTAAATCAGTTACACTTTAATGTATTTTATAAAATACATTAAGACTTATTTTAGCAAGCTGGTCACTAGAGAAAGATGCACGCAGTGCATGTATTCTCTTTTTTATGATTCCTTGTTAATGCTGCTTTTTTTTTTTTTCCCCACAGATAACCAATATCTTTTCCCGTACTCTATTTAAAGTCATTCATTAACAGTTAGGCTGCAGTTGTGCCTACAAATGCCTTTATTAGGATGAAAAACGGAGTAAGATCCATCTTCTCATTTTCTCTGTGTTCCAAACGATCATAAAGAAATACTTACCTGCTTTTTCAGAGAAATATAAAGTTCTGTAATGCTTTGGACTTGAGTCACAATTCAAAATCTCTAGACTTTAAGTGCAAAAACAAAAGGAAAAAGGAAAGACAGAAAGAAATTCGGCACTACCATGCTACACATCACAAAACAGGTGCTGTGGAACACTACGGTTGTGTGTGGACCCACACATCCTCCAGCCCTCGACAGGGCACTCCCTCCATCAGCAATCCCTGCCCCAAAGGAGGCAGCCGGGTTGCTCCCCACAGGGAGGATGACACAGGTCCATGGAAGGGGGAGCCCTGGAAACTCATGGCAGGTGGATTATTGACAACCACGGCAGCAATTCATTTCTTCTTTCTAGAGCACTAACCAGTCCCATCACCTCTGCACTCAAGAGCTGCTGTTCTATTCATAAATCCCATGGCTTCAAGGAAAAGCAGCTCAGCATCTGGCCGGTACAGGGCAGGTTCTCAGGGAAGCCCTGGGCGCCTGCTGGGTGAGGTGGGACCTGCAGCTGGGGACGTGGTTCCCAGCACTGGTGCCACAGTGGTGGGTTTAGAAGTCCCAACACGGCTCCACCTGCTTCTACTCATTCTGGTTCTCACTCATATCACCGTATTATGGGGTTGGGAATTCACAGTGCGCAGAAAAGTCAATAAAAATTCAATTCAGCATAATAGTCCTTTGCAGCTTAGCAATGCGGGGGAATTATTAGTTCATTCAGTGTTATGACAGCTAATGCAGTAAAATAAAAAATTGAATTTACACATATTTACACATTCAAACTAAATCAGCCAACAAAAAAATCTGTCACTTATAAAATCAAGGAATTGTTGCATTGTTCTATTACCCTCTCAAATGTTTAAGTTATCTTGTTAAATGGGCATAATTTCAGAGAGATTATCAATCACTGGTAGAACACTACCTGATAAAGTTACCAGAGTCTCTTGCTTGAACCTCCTCAACCCATTCCTCCTGCCCCTCATCTCCTTCCAAGAAGCATTTCCCCCAACTCTTTGCAGGCTGTTGCCATCATCTCCTGGGACAAGGTCCTAAAGACCTGAACTGGCCATTTAAAGTGAGATGGAGTCATTAAATCGAGATGGAATCATTAAAGTGAGAGGGATTCACCCTCCCAGCCAGCACCTGACAGAGAGCAATCACCCCTCTTCTCCCACAAGAAGGGCTGACCCTCTGCCTCATGCCCCCAACCTGGGGAGCACACGCTGACGTTTGTGTTTGATGTTACGATGGTTTTGTATCTCATTTCTTCAGAGAAAGGAGGGAAGATATTTCTTACTTTACTGATTTGAATTATTCAATTTTTTCCTACTTTTATCTCCTTTTCCCCACAGCTTATCATACCTGATGACCGATGATACGCTTCAATATTGAAAACCAGGGGTAAAATATTATGTTACAAAAGCTTCTAAAGTATTCTTGCACTTCTTTTCATACAAAGTGGAGAAGATAGATAGTGTCGAACGGTTGGAGGTTTTTTTAGATCCCTGTGATCAACGTGGAGCACAGGGGCACTTTTTGGGAGGATTTTCAATTTGCATTAACCTTTTTTATTACGTTGTGCTGTTGCGACACTGTGCATACACAATCCAGAACCTCTGAAACGGACTTGCTGAGTGCAAATGCAAATCAGTCAATCCACATTGAGATAAAAGAGAGCTCTGAAAAAAAACCCATGCCATGCTTTTTGTGATATTCCTACAGCATCTCACAGGGAGGGCTCACAAAGACATCAGTGCCTCACCAATATCCCTTTGTATTTAACCCTAAAAGAACAGAATATTTCCATGCCTTACAAAACCTAGAGTAGCAGAACATTCACTCTACTCACAAGCTATGCGAACAGATGCCTTCCTACTCTTGGAGGTCCCTAGGTGGCTCCATGCAACACACTGACACCAGTAATCTTCTGGCCCATGAAAATCTTCCACCTGCTGTCTCGTCACGTTGATGAACACCTCTCGAACCTTCAATCCTGAAGAGGAAAGGTACAGAAAATTAGCTGTCTTAACTGGGCATAAAGGTAAGGTTAGCCAAAACTTTTTATTTTAATTAAATGCACTTTCAGTCAAGGCAAACCTTTAATTAGTTTGACAATAACGTATTGCCACTACTTAAATTCTGAGAGCCGAGTAGATCGTAACGCATTGCGTTACAAGAATTAACCACCCACCGTGGTCTTCCCAAGAATACACCAGCTCCCTCAGAAACCTTCTCCCGCGTGCCTTCTCACCCAGAATGCTTATCTGGAATCTGATAACGTACATTAAAGTTGTCTTCCAACCTAACAGCTCGGTGCCCTTGAAAACCTGCCCGAAGTACCCCGGTAGGCCCCAGTCAAGTCAAGCAGCTGGAACTTGGCACGTATGGCAGGAACTAATCCAGTGCCCCACCGAATTCCAGCCTGTCCCAGGCACTGGTGCCACAGTTCCACCCGGCAGCTGTTTCCTCCCACGGGAGAGAAAAGCTGGGTCTCACACTGCAGCACAGAGAACACTAAGCTCACGGCCTGGAAGGAGGCGAGAAAGAGGAGGGGAATAAATTTCACAGCTCACAAATGGAGATGGTCCTCTTCGCCACCCTCCCCTCCTGGGACACAAGTGAACCAGCCGCAAAACGGAAGCTTTGCCTTTCTCACCCTCCACAAACAGAAGGCTCTAATGGCTTCCCAAAGTATAACCTTGCTAAATGCACCTGCAGCGCCATGTTGTTGTCCACTATGAACTTGTGATCTATCAAAATGAACACACGCCTCTTCCCTGAGGTAGGGTCAGTTACACCTGACGAGCTGAGAAAGGGATCGAAGGGAACAAGGCAGGCTAGCCTGGAATAAAGATGGGAAAAGCCCTGTGCTTTTTCTTAGCCTGCTACCATTTTCAGAAGAAATTCAGCACTTTTGCCCTTCAGAACAGAAGCATCTGCTTCAGATAAAGCTTAAAGGTAAACACAAGACATCAAGAAGCCCTGCAAACCTGGCACCCTATTTTATACACCTGGGATGGTTGCCATATCTGCAACTACCTTTGCATGACAACCTTGGGGAGAGGAAATATAATCCAAATCTGGGTTAAAAGGCATTAGGAATCATTTGAAAGAACTATTCCGAAAAACATTAATTTGAAACAAAAAACATTCATGCCTACTACTTCTTTCTCCTTCCGTGCAGTCCCAAGATACTTATTTCCCCTTCACTGGAAATGAATGAAGACTCAATCTTAAAATATTTCATGCCTGTGAAGTTTATAAAGCAGCAAGAAATTTCTAAACCTGAACTCCATAAAAATTGGCTTCCACTTATTCTCAGGCATCATTAACAGCTGGGTATTTCACTTCTGAAAGGCGCTGGGAAGTCAACGTGTTCCTTTGGTAAACAGCAGAGATGGGGCCCACTGGGGATGTTCACCGAGGAGGGGCAGGGAAGGTCAGACAAGCCTTTAATACTATAAAGCAATACAAAATTTTTGTTACTTTTCCAGTGACAGGCAAAGGGGTGTTTTACTTCTTTTCATTTAGCCTGTTTGGCTTGCCATATTTCACAGCGATACCTAAAGACATGGACAAAACTCCAACAGCTTCCTAAGCTGTCTCAATAATCATTTTAGTCGCTCAAATATTTATTCACTCTGTAATAAACAAACAGAGGTTCACTGGTTGTTTTTATTTGCATTTTTTTTTTTTTAAACATGTTGATGCAGTTTGCAACAGAACACCCCTGTATTTTCTGCCATGGTGAAAACAAGCCACTATGACGTAAACACAGCCCGTGGAACCCCGCAGCTCTGTGGAAGCTCCTCTCCTCGCTGACGCGCTGGCTGCAGAACGCCGGGTGAAAAGGCATCATCTCAATTTAAGCATCCAAGCTGCTCTGCCAGCGCCGAATCCTTGGACTCTCGGTCACAGATCCACCTTGCAGAGTGATCGTGATGGGTAAGAGCAGCTACAGTAAGTTCCACCCGAGAGCACCTGACCCGTGCCTGGCTGCAGAGCTGGCGGCGACGTGACAGAGACAGACACACGCTCGCTCCCGTTCCTGGGTGGCAGCCCAAGGTGGGACAGTCCCCGGGCCATCACCACAAGGCAGTGAAGCTCCAGAGCCTCCAAGTCCATGTTCATTCGCAGCCACGTCCAACAAGGTTGCAACCCACCTACTTCGAGGCTCCTTCCACGGGGTGTGAAATGCCGAGGGCCTGGCCAAGGCTGACCTCTCCCCAGGCAGGGACCGCTCAGCTGCTGCCAGGGCACGGCCTCTCGCTGCACCCGCCTGGCTCCAGGTCTCCTCCATCCCTTCATCTTCCAGCTAAGCCCAATCTTCCCGGGGAGGAGAACTCCCTGTCAGCAGCCCCAGCGCCGCCGTGCACCCCCAGGCCCAGTACCTGCCCGTCTCTGAGCTACTCGAGGAATTTTTGGAGGTGGCAAAGAGAAACGAAGGTCTGAGAAGTGCTTGTTGTGCAGCTTCATGGTGCGTCCGTGCTAACAACGGCAGAATCTTCACTGATCCCGAGCAAAGAAAACATCACAGGATGATGATTTTGTTGAGAAGCAAAAGCCATTTCTAGGCTCACCAGTACTGCAAAACTCTGAGCAGTCCTCAACGAATAAAGGCATTTACAGCTTCAAATTTATTCTCCAGCCCAGCTCTTCCTTTCACTGACACATTATTTAATTAATCTATATATCAACCTGTATTTTCTGAAGCAACATTTAATGTGGTTTGAATGAGGCAAACAAAGAACACGTGATTTGGAGAAGTTGGTGGTTCAGCATTTCGGGAATGGGACAGGTAGGAATTCGGGTCCGTTTCGAGGTCTCCCAATTTGCCAATAGACAAAATAAATGCATCCAAAATAGCAGAGTCACAGAATTGTTGAGGTTGGAAGGGACCTCTGGAGAACATCTAGTCTTTGGGGAAAGTTATGTTTTCTTCATGGAGAAAGCACACCTATTTTCATTTGTTTTAGAAACAACTACAGAAAGCAAATCTATGGGGAACAGACATACATTCTTCATTTATCATCACTGTATTTCACCCAAAAATACACTCACGTACCCTCTGCACCTCAAAAAATGCCAGAAAAATTGTCCATAGGAAACGACACAGAATGAAAAATCCATGCAAATAAAAACCGGCAACATAATAAACAAGAGCAACGTTTTACCTGTGACTTGTACAACTCTAATAACCACTGCAAGTCCAACCCTTTAAATTATTGTGCAAATTATAACCATCATCTTTTGTTATACAGTACAGCCTTACAGAATATAAAATTATGACTATGGTACTGATATGCTAATAAGCTTTCTGCACTGTTGGATGGTTTAGCTGCAGATAGACTAATGCTGGCAGCAGATGAATAATTGCTCTCCATGTACTAAACATAACAGAGCTGCACAGAACTTCAGCATTTGTCAGCTTTATTTGTTTAAATGAGAAAAACACTGACAGCAGTTATTGCTGTAATCCTTTTATTTATCAGACAAGAAAACTCTAGTTACTCTTAGCAGATTTCATCCTCTGGTGAAACCAAAAGTTGAGATATTTGTAAACTAAATTCTGAAGTGCATGCTGCGATGTGCGGGCAAGAAAAAATAAAGCAGAATGAAATTAATCAAACCATAATTATTATGTTTTTATCACAGCAGCATCTACTAGCTCACGCTCTCGCTTTATGAGGCAGAGCACATGGAGAGAGCAAAGTTCTGCCGCGTTCATGGAAGGAAGAGGAGAGGCAGGTGGGGATGCCTCTCGGTTCTGCAGCTCGGGAAATAAGGCAGGGGAGGAGGAAAGAACTTGGTCTCCAAGCGCAGCCCCCAACGACTGAAATCCTGCCTCTCCTGCTGCTCCTCCTCTTCAAATCAACAGTGACCCCGGTGTTCCTCTAAGACTTTTCTCTGCTATAAAAACAAAATCATGCAAAACTGGATTCCACCCCGATGACAAAGCATGGCCCTTGCCCCCCCCCAGCCCTCTCAGCTTCCACACTGAGGTCCGGGAGGTCCCGGCCACCAGGAATGAGCCTTCGAGTGCCACTGCCAAGCACTCCCTGCACATGCCTGGCTACGAGCTTGCTGGCAGGAATTTACAGAGATGCTGAGATACATTTTGTGTATTCAGCATTAAATTGCCTCTTGTTTGGGTTTCCTGCTGTTATTTTTCACCACTTTCCTATACATCTTCTCAGAATTTTCATCACATAGCAAACAGCGGAGGGATGGAAAAGGACAGACCCATTTTAATGTAGTGTAACCTCCCTTCAGTCAACTCACCAGAATCACACCCTTTAACCAGAGGCACCATTCTTGGCAGAAATTCTAGTGCAGTTTTTCACAGATGGAGCCCACGCCGTACGCTGAACACCCTGCCTGCTTGGTAACAGACATGTTTATGCCCCAGATTTGACTCCAGAAATGAGGGCACTGCCAGTACGCACATTAATTATAAAAAAACCCAATAGTCTGCTGTTTACTGAAGGCTAAGGAAGAGTTCCAAAATCCTTTATGGATCTGGCTACAGCATGGTGAGAGACTACCCATGCCTGTCCCTCAGCATTCCCCGTACACAGCCTTTTACTTACATCCTGCTGTCCTAAGGACCCCGGTGGTGGTTTTTGGAACACACAGACACCCCACACTGTCTGCACCACACTCCTGTTTAGAGAACAACACCTCAGGGTTAGCTCTGCCCCGGGGCTAAATTCAAACCTGTAACGTCTATATTCCAGATCATATTTGCCCAGCCTATGCCTCCATGTCTCAAACCTCAATGTTACTGGTGTTATTTAAAAAAAAAAAACCCACCTAATGTTACTTTCTCCTTTTTTATTCTGTTATTAATCCAATCTTCGAAAACGTAACTGCAGTATTCAGAAGACACATTTTCATTAACCATATGGAAGAAAAACATTTAGGGAAGACATTTCTTCTATATTGATTCAGCAGTGCCTTTAGAAGTAAAGGTTATGCCTATTAAATTATTTTCAAAAAGGTAACTGTAAAAATTAAAATTCATCCAGATTAGCATTTACAAAAAGCCTTCAGTACGAAATTTCTTCAGAATGTGTCACTTAAAAAGAATGCCAAACACCACTTTAGGAGATGTAACTTCTTTTTAAATGGCATCTTTTCCTCTAAAAAGGAATTTCTTGTATTGACAGAGAGGATGTTATGCATACACTGCTATTTCCAAGACACGGAGTTGCCTAGCAATCTTGGAATTTAAAAGGAGGAGAAAAGCAATAACAAAACAGAATTGTGAAATTACAAGACGGTGCAGCATTAAATTGGTTTGCAATACTTATCAAGATGCTGCTAAATGAGAAAAGATATAGGGTGTGCTGGGAGCCTGATACAATCTGTTGATCATTTTCAACTTTCTCCCTTCTCATTCTCTCCTTTTAGAGAAGCACTTTTGCACAACGGATTTCTCCTATTTAGCTTTGTTACTCACCAAGTACCCATCTCTGCTTGGGGGTGAAGGCAACTTTCAACCATCACGTTGGTGGTTTTTCAGGGTTCATCCTGTCAGGAATTTCGTAACAGCGTATGTTTCCCCGGTTCTAGCTCCTGTTACAACTTACGCCACTGAAACACAGAGCACTACCGTTCCCTCCAGAACTTACATTCTTTCAGAAATCTCACTGCGATGTTTGATCCAGCCCCACGTCTCCACTTGGAAGAGCTGCTGGGGTGTATCCGGTCTGTTGCTGTCTCTGTGTAACCCCTCCTACACCTCCAGCCGCCTTCATCCCCTTCGTTCTCCCCACCCACACTACCCCTCCTCAGGCAGGATCTGTCTTCCCCTTCTCTGCCTGTCAGCTCTGTCCCTTCCACCCGCTGTTTCCCTTTTGCATTTGGGCAAGGCTGGGCCTACACGGGGCAGCCCGAGCACCAGGAGCTGGCTGGCGCGACAGGCTGAGCCGAGCGCGTCAGGGCTGTGCTCAGGGCAGAGCCGACCCCGTCGCGTCACTTTGGGATCGGGACCAGTTCCCGCTCCTGTAGCTCCGTGCGAGCCTGCGAGGGCCACCCGGCTCTCCTGGTTGTGTGCCTGAACGTCACCTCCCGCTCTCTGCCCTGCTCCGTGGTGTCACAGAGCCCGAGCTCGGACCTGCCTCCCGCGGGACACGTTAGCCCTTACCTGTGGTCTCATCCATGCTTTCCTCAGACACGTGCTCATTTTGATGGACCCATTCACCATTGCACTTGAAGAAAATCTGCATAGCTGGCATAGCTTTACAGCGTAAGACAATGGGGTTGCTTTTTATGATGTAGGCATCATCTGGTTCCTCCATAAAATGAGGCAGTGTTCCAGGAGCAGATGGGATAGACTCTGGAAGGGCTTCACTGTTATCATTTCCTGAAAGGGAAGGAAAGGAAAATACACATTTTTCATGTTGTTGAACCCTTTGTATTAGCTCATTTGATTAAATACCATTTTGGATGTAAGAACTGTCAAGAAAATTGACAGAAAAGCATCAGAAAATGGCACCATCACTACAGCCGATTTTATAGATGGGAAACTGAGGCACAAAAGATTAAACGAGTCACCTGAAGTCATACAGAAAGTCTATGGAAAAAGTAGAAACGGAACCTTATTCTCTTGCGTGACAGCCCAGTGCCTTAACTACCAAATCTCCCTTTCTTTCACAGAATTTTATTTCCTTTAGGCTGTAGATCTAGCAGGGATCAGAGTGCTAACCACAGAGAAACCCACTGATGTGAACAGCATTACGGTACCACTCCAACACTGCAATAAGCAAACTATGATTTTGTACCCACTTAGGGGAAATTTTCAATATGCTTTTAGCTGTTCCCATTCACTGCAGCCCCTTTAAGGCGATATGAAAGTGGAAAAATGGTTTCTGTAGGGCCAGAAACTGCGAGACAGTGAGGCTTTCTCAGCTTCTATCACAGGCAGTAGGACCCAAGGCCATTCACTCCCCAACGTGCAAGCCTGTGTCTTATTTCCTGAATTCCTGCGCTTAGACATGAACACGGAAGCGCTGGAATACAACCTTTCCTTTTACTACAACTCTTTTAACTGAGTCAAATCCTAGTGGCTGCTGCCAAACCCAGGAAATTCCCACTGATTTTCAGCAATGCTGGGATTTATTTCAGGACTTTGTTAGTTTTGTGAGAAAATTCAGAGAACAGCAAAAGTAAGTCAGAAGGGATCGGTTGATGAAGGAAGATTAGAAAGGACTGAAGACATACAGTGTAGCCAGGTGACAACAGGGGAGGACATGGTCTATATGCAGATGAAGGGAACACGGCATCAGAGAAGAGAAATAGCGGAGGGCAATACATAATGGGATTTAACTAAAACCACTGAAACTAAGTTAAATGAAAGGGAAGTTATGATGATATAAAATGTCTAAAAACCTTCACAGATCTTGACTACAGAGTGATGAGAACGTCCTTTGTCTTTATTTCCATTTAAGGGAGGTATCTCTCACCCAGCTCCCAGCACATCCGTGTCTGCAAATATGCACTGTGGATGTGCTGAGATCACTGTGATCCTCGAATGAGTTCAGCGGTTTAAACGACATTCACAGCGTACTTTAGGAAATATTATCATCATTTTTAGCGTTCTACTCCTGAACATTGATGCCAATTTCCACCTTGTCAATCTTCAGTAACGCTGCATCCCTGCAGGTGTTATTAAATCCATGCTTTAGAGGAAATAACAAAAAAAATGTCAGTAGAAGATTCTGGAGAGGCTTGGAAATCCCATGCTCCCACAGTGCTTTGAGGGTGTCATGAGGCAGCAACACGCCTGTGTGGAGGGAAAAGAGTGGGCAATTTTCTAAGGATCATTCAGTCAGAGAACTTAGAACGACCCCTGGTTGTTCCACTGGATTTGCTATCCAGGGCAAGACACAAAGGATGAGATCCCAGCCCCACTGAAATGAAGGGCACAACTCTCCTCCCAAGGGGCCTCCAGATGTAACGATACGGCTTTACACTCCTGCTAATTGTTACTGATGAGCACCTGGTGGACGATGTTTTATAATCCAGATTAAATCAGCATCTGGCAAGAATTCAATTCCTTGAGTACAACCGTTAGCAGAAGTAAGGAAAGCAACTCATTACCCCACCCCGTGTGAGTTCAGGCTGGAAGGCAACTGTAGAAAATTCACAGAGGATTTGCATTCCTTGGTTTCTGTTTGCGGAGATACCCCTTTTCTCCACGTGGCTGCCGCCTCAGACTGGGGCTGCAGTGACACCCTTTCAATGGGTTGTGATATCTGGAAGTTTTGCGTCATAAATATTCAGTGTGATTTATGATACACGAGACATACTTTACTTGTCCCTTTATCATGCTTAAAGAGAACAGTCACAGAGCAGTATTTCAGAGACATTAAAATAAGCACCCTTCTGCATTTAAATGTCAGACTCTAACCCTAATGAAGATGACATTTCCTGCCACACACACACTAAAAAAAAGTTTGATGATTAGACAAGTTACAGTGTTCTACAGCTCCCTGGGACTGGAACAGGTACGATCACGCTCGGAGCAAGTGCTGCTGTTTACTTAACCACAGCTACAATAGGAAAATTTCCAGTGAATTGATAAATCAACTCTCCCGAGCTGACGAGCCGTTTCCTCAAGGCCAGAGCAACCACTGGTCTCAGTTTCAAACCGCACTCACTCCCTGCACATCCCGATGTTATATCGAATCGGAGGTCGTGCAACAGACTTGTACAAGCTTCAGGGGAGGGTAAAATTCTGTGAACAAAGAGACTACAAAAAGGAGTATTTGGCCCAAAACATATATATATATTTCATGTTCAAGTCCTAAGCAATTTGGCTACTGCAATCGATAGCCACGCAAGATTAGACAAATTGTGATGAGGCATTTCAAGTCTCTCTAGAAATGGTCTAGAAGTACTTTGCTGACAGAGGAAGATGTATCGAGTCCAGCAACCCCCTAGCGCACACCTCGGCCCCCCTCCGTCACCGGGGCTGAACTCGACTCCCTGTTCCCAAAGCACCTTTCCTGGAGGCCCACCCCAGTGTCCCAGAACAGAAAGGATGGACCCCGTGTTTACATCTCTGTGACTACACACACACACTTAAATAAATCACAGGAGCCTTCACAGACCTTAACCAGAGCAGCTCTAGTAGGTAAGCTATGGGAAGAGAATGCCTAGACTGGTGTGCGGCACTGCCCATCCTTAACCAGGTACAACAAACCCCGGGGTCAAGTCCTAATAAATATTATTTAAGCAGCTATTACTGATGTTATATAAATCTATACGTATTTCAGGATAAATAATATTTTAGCTGAGATAACTGCAGGAGCTGCTGACCAAAGCAAAGCCTCTCCTAAAGTACACTTAATACTTGGAATTTTAACTTAATGCATCTTTCTTTTGTGCATCATCTTTTTTGTACCCGAACTCGCATTCAAATTCATCTGAAAGCCTAGCGGAACTTTCTAAGGGGTTTGATTTCTTCTTTTTTGTAACTGTCAGTTTTCAAGATCCAGGCCATTTGTAGTTATAGAAAAATGGTTGTTTTAATGCAACAGCGAATGACAGAAGACCAAACTATCAAACACAATTCTTGTATTTTTCATTCCTGGAAAATTACCTCTCAGGAAGTGCTTTGTATTTTATGTTCTGCACACTAGTCCAATAGGGACTTTAAATCTTTTTATGACAATAATAGAAACAAAAAAAAAAAACAAACAAAAAAAAAAAAAAAAAAAAACTGAATTCTTCTATGAAATAAATATACTGTTGTTAGTTGTCAGATCACACAGACATGAATCCTTCAAGTATTAAAAAAAAAACCCGATAAGGATGTAATTTAGATGTTAAAGTGAGATTTTAAAACAATGAAAAAACATGAGTTCTAAACATTTTTTTTTTTTTAATTAAGAATTATTTTTAAAATAAGTGGCATGACTTTCTATATTAAAAAAACAACACTTGGAAGTGTCCCAAACAAGCCACGTAACTTGCTGGGAATAAATATGAATAATCCTTCTGTAACCATCATCCTCAAAAGACAACTACATCTTCTAATGCTACCCATCAGGGAAGATCCCTTTATTATCACCATCACTTTCAGATTATAAAACCTAGTATACATTGAATTATTCTCTAGTTCATTTATCCCTCCATCTCCTCCCCCCATCCCTGCAAAAAAGCACAGAGTTGTCCAAGGGCTGGAAGAACAAAGACTTCTCATACGTTTTTAAACACAGACCCTTTTAAATTTTGGTAGTACAAGAAAAGGAACAAACATGATTATTTTGCTACCTTGGTTTCCTTCCACTCTAATTAAGCAATCCTAAAATCAGAGGATCCCTGCTTTCCCTTTCTGCCTGTGGGATACTTTTTGTTGTTGTTGTTATTTATTCCAATTTATGTAGCTATTTCCTTTATTAGCTGTGCCCACAGGGAGACAAGAGCCATGCTGATATAAAAGCATTCTCTCTAACTTCCTTGTCTTGCTTAAAAGTTCATCTCCCATTGCTTCCTTTTCCCATGTCCCCTCAATTTATAAACCTTGGCATTAGCATTTGGTTTCTTTCTCAGGATTTTGGATATTTTCTGCACTCCAAGCCTTACAACCCTGTAGGTACTTCAGGAAAAAAAAAACCACCACAAAAAAAACCCCAAACCTTTTCCCAGCTGTAAACACCCCAACCACTCCTTTTGGACAGGTCTGTTCGCTCCTTGAAAGACAACGAGCGATGACCAAAGTTCTGGACACTCACTTTCTTCCCTTTCATGGATCCGATGTTGCCGATTCCTGATGAACTTTGAACCACCTGCAGTCATTATTTTCTATACAATTAAATAAAGCCAACTGTCTTCCTACACGCATGATCATTTTTAAAGGAAAGTCAAAAGACAAAAAAAAAAAAAAAAAAAAAAAAAAAAAAAAAAAAAAAAAAAAATCATATTCCAGAATACATAACGTCCTTATGCGTGGAATGGTTTTCATAATTAAATTTGAGCCATTAGTCAGAAAAGCAACTCAGTGAGATTTATCTGTGTTGTTTTAATCCGTTGACCCCGTCCCATAAGCAACAATATGGGGGTTTTTTTTGGAAGTCACTCAGATATTGATGGAAATACAAGATTTTGTTGCCCACATGAAATCCTTTAATGCCTTTGTTATTTCCTCTAGTACAGGGATTTACTAAAGCCTACAGGGACACGGTATTTAGCAAAGATTGACAATACAGGAACGGTGAGAATGGTCAGTAATAAAACATGCATGCTGATGAGTTTCACTGCAAACTTTTTCTTTAAACTCTATATATTGGAGGGGAATCCAATTTACTATTTATTCAGCACTCCTGGTAAATGATACAGAACTGCTTAACTGGCGTGGCCGCCATCAAGCACCGACTGCACGGGCATCCTCATCTGCCTGCCAACGGCATCAGCAGAGGCACATCTGGGGGCGAGCAAAGCGGCACTAACTGATGTTCTGTTCCTGACCCCAGCCTCAGAGTCAGTGTTTCCTGCTTTTTCTACTTCAGTATATTTCCTAAAGATACAATCTGTAAACTTAGAGAAATACTGTATTTTTTTTTCCGTATTTTAAACCAAATTCCTGGTTTCTTCTGGCTACTGTATTGCGTAATGCCATATCTAGTTTTATTAAGGAATATGTCGGCATGCACCTGGGGTAGTGCACAGATTTCTATATATATTATGCATGTACTAACACCTCTGCTTTGCTGATGCTACATTTGTTATATACATTACATGCTTCTCTCAATAAAAGCCATTTCATCTGTGTAACCTGACACGTCATCGCACACAAACGGAAAACTGCCACACAAGCTGTTCACCCTCCTCTTCTCCAAAGACACATGCTTTTGAGCAAATTCAAGAAAAACTGTGTAAGACTAGTAAAGGGAGGGAACTACATATTTAACTCACTGGATTGGGGATTAGGAAAAATAATCACATTATACTTCCCCAGCATATTATGTATAATATGTTGGGGAAGAAGACAAATGCTGTTCTGTATCTATTTGGTGAGCGCATGGGAATGATGCAAAACGATGACACCCGGTGAGGAAGTTCTTGAAGACTATTAACTACATATGGGAAAAGGTAAAAAACTTTCTTCCTCCTGCTCCTCAATATTTAAGATGCTCACAACGATGTCGTAATGGCACACTCGAGTTGTCTCTGGTTACCAGCACGTGACCCTGTTGAGGGACTTGCCCATGAGCTATACAGCAATGTTTTCAAGACTGTTGCAGTAACTTCAAAATAATTTCTGTTAGCAAAGAAATTACCAAGACTTTATCCTTGATGCCTTTAAATATTTGTACCAACATCTCAGCCACTGGTGACTCTCAACGTAAATGTCAAAAGTCCTCATTTGTCCCTAGTCCTGCTGGGAAAGAGGCTGGAGCTGGGCATGGAGAATCCACACCGTCACCAGTCCGGGGTTTCCACTAAACAAAACAAACGATGACACGGTACGACCAGGCTACAGCAAAACAAGGAGCACGCCAAGCGGCACGGCTTACTTCAGACACGTTCACTACCCGGCATTACTCTCTAGCAGGTTCCACATGACAATGTTTTGCTTAAATGATGAATATTTGAGTTGAATGTATTTAACTATTGAGATGAATGTATTAGAAGCAGCTTGTGAAGAATGCTGTCAGAAAGAAAATGTGCTTATACACCTGTAAGCATACTATGCGTTCCTGTGAACGATGAACTACAACATGGGTAAACCTCTTCTCATTACAAATTTTCCCACACTGCCTGTAAAATTTCCATATAAGGTTTAATGGCTTCATAAACCCTGGATTTAAATTCAATCAATAACTGATCTGGGGGAATCTTTGGTATTGCATTTTACTGTTGGTATGATCTGATTAAGCATAGCTGTGTTTGCTTACATTTGTGTTCCTATAAATTAAACCTGCTTAATTTTGGTACATGAACCACGTTATAAGACATTGGACAATATTAGAAGGAAATTTCACCGCATGTGAAAGGTATGGAATTAAGAACCCTTAACGTGACCTCTGTGCCTAACCAAAGGTTGTAAGAGAGCTGAAACACCTCCAGGTATATGGAACTGGTAACCGGAGCTGCAGCATGTACATATATTAGAAATATACATATTTAGGGTCACTTTTCTCTCTCCCGAAATGTTTGTTCACTTCTCATTTCAGTAGGGCCTGAAATCATAATTAGGATGCCAAGACCATATCCCATGAGTATAAGACAATAATGAAATATCAAAGTGGAAAAACATAAAGATGTCACCGATGTTTGAACAGAAATGACTTTCTGATATGAAAACAAACCAAACCAATGTCAGCGTAAGACTGTAGAGACAATGATACAACATGAATGCAAAACTGTCGGCGCTACCCCAAGTCTACGCGTACAACAACTTCCTCTGTAGGAAACAGCACAAGGCCAGGGGAAACGAACGAGATTTCTGACAGCATCTGCCACCTCCCCACTCCTCTCCAACCTGCCCATCGGCACGGGGGTGCCTGAGCAGCTGCGGGTTGCACGAGAAGGGAAATCTTCCAGAGGGAGACCCAAGAATCCAGACAAATTTCTCATCCTAACGTTTCAGCCTAGGACAATGTCCTTAAGGAAACCTCCCACTGCAACGTGCCAACTGCCCACCGAACGCTGAAATAATGACCAGTTACACCCAAGAGACACACAAACTCAGAGCATTCTGGGTTTTCTGAGACACGAAGGCAGAGACAACTGGAGAACTGTCAAGCAGATTAACTTACTTGGCATAAAAAATACCTTTGGAAGTAACAGACATCAAACCAATGTATATTTGCAGTGGTTCTCCCTTGGTTTGTACGTTCTAACTGTAGTTTTCAAGGTTGTGAAACACAAATAACTTAACAATCAAAGAAATTCAAACCCAGAATCATCTCCCGTGATCAACTTTGCTTTATTGAAAAAAATTGGCTAATAGCACAGTGACAATTCAAAGCTGATAATATCATATTACAGCTAAATTATTTCTACTCCATTTCCAGAACTGACTTGAACCTAAAACTTAAGTGTTCAGTACCTACCAGAAAGGCGTGCGAGGAAAAACTCTTTTTGATGGTGTTTTTATACCCAGGAATAAGGAAGACTAAAACCACAAAAAGCATCTGAACAGTTTCAGCGCATTCTGCAAGTCAGGGAGAATTTTAAATGCCTCTGCAACCCAATCATATGGCTTCTTTATTTTTACCAGATATTCACATCTACCTTACAAGGAGGGAGTGTTTCTCCTGCTTTTAAGTTAGGACTGGGGTTCCTCTAACAAAAGAGAGCGCCGGTGGGAGATCAAGGATTGCTTAAAAACATCCTACACAGCCATGACCATTCTGTACTTCACATCTGAGCAGACAGGGCCTCCTAAATTTTCAGCACATGTTGAAAGTCACAAGTGCTGTACATACATCTCAGGAAGCCAACTTTTGATATCAGTATATTAGTTTCATCAGACCCTCTTGCTTCCTATGGATATAAAGTATAAACTTCCAGCAGCTGTACCATAATCCTTCTCATCAAATATTTGGGCGACAGGTGGAAAATTGTTCTGCCAGCTGAGGAAGACAAAATCCATTCCTCCTGGCAATTTTCTGCAATGAAAACTCCAAAAAATGAATGTGCAATAAGTTGTGGAAATAAATCTAAAATATTATCACACAAAAGCAGTGTGCTCAGAATCTTTAGCTGAAAACTAACCCCGCTTATCTGAATTTTAAAGAATCTCATTTCTTCTTCTGTGTGCATAGGACTAGATATTAAGCTGGATGCTTCTACTTGAAACTATTAGTTATACACCTGGGTTTTTTTCTATTTTGCTTTGCTTTGAAATGCACTGTGAGTTCTTCGATCATTACTTTTTTTTTTTTTTTTTTTTTTTTTTTTTTTTTTTTTCTGGGAACGACATATTATCGATTTCATTTTACAGAAGGGTGAGTGGTCTGAAAATGGACTCTGAGAATGAGAGCAATCCATGAAGCTAGGAACCAAACGCCACAGAGCTGCGTTCCAGTACTGGTAAAACCGTGCTAAGCTGCAGACACTACTCTGCTGCTATTTAGCAGGCTTTGGGTGACATTGTCTCCAGCTGATTTGGCAGGAAAGGAGGGTGAAAGTCAATACATAATCATGGAAATAAGTTGTCTTAATAGGATTAAAAAAATCAAGACAACGCTTCCAAGTGCCTGTTGGTTTGTTCGCTCTGTGAGCCCTTCCCTATGTACCTTAATGTCGGTGAAGCTGTAGAAGTTAAACGCTTTTTCAGCAGTGATAACCCAGACGTTTAGGGGAAGGGCAGCGCGTACCACAGACCACCCACAGGCTCACAAGTGGCGAGTGGAACTGGCTGGAGGAGGACAGAATGACTCGCCACAGTTGTAAGCAGCCGAGCGAGCCTAGCTTAATAATTCACTGCTCCTTGGCCAAAACCCATCATCACTAGCCACATGCCCGCTGTTTGCCTGCTAAAAGGCAAGTCGGTGTGTTAAGCGTGAACCACCCACCCTCCTCACTGACAAGGAGCACACGTGGGGTCCCGGAACTGTAACTGAGAAGAGCTGTACGTCCCTAAACTTCCTAATTTCTTGTCTTTCTCTGAACAAACTCTCCCCCACAAACGCTTTTTGCCAAACAGCAGCAACAACATGATCATCCAAATGTCTCCTCACAGAGAATCCATTTGAGAAAGACCCTACGACGTCATCAAGACTTTGCTGGGATAGTATTCTTTAAGAATATGAAATACCACTCCTCTAGTGAGCAGGACTTCTTCCACAGAAAGAATTTTTATGCTAATAGGAGCGAGGCCATTTTCTCAATCCTCATTTATTCCATCTTCCTTCCCTTTTAATATCTTATGAGCTTTAGCTAAGGGCTGTATACTTGCCTTAAAGCTCATGGTCCTCATTTAATCTCTGTGCACATGGCAGAAAGCACAATTTAGTTAAATATATTTATCTATACCAAACAGAGTAAAGTTTAAAAGCATCCCACCTGCATCCACAAATTCTAGCCTTAATTCTTCTTTCACTGTCGAACCACCCCAGTTAAAAGCACTTCTGCAGCTCTACACAGGGCTACACTTTCAGACATTGAAGTGACTGTGATGGTTTGACTCTGGCTAAATGCCAGGTATCCACCAAGTCGCTCTATCACTTCCCCC
>NW_020799128.1:3583715-3657967 GCF_003259725.1 Athene cunicularia | reverse complement strand
CCTTTTCCCTTGTTTTCTCAATAGGGTAAAGAGGGGAAAGAAGATAAACTAACCCTTGTGGGTGAAACAAAAGCAGTTTTAATATAAGCAAGGCAAAGCAAAAGTCCGCGCGCGGAAGCAAAAGCAAACAGATTTAGTCTCTACTTCCCATGGACAGGCGATGTCGGGCCTTCTCAGGAAGCAGGGCTCCAATACGCGTAGTGGTTGCTTCGGAGGACCAAGGGTGACCCCACCCCCTTCCTCCTTTCTCCCAGCTTTATACTGAGCAAATGTCATATGGTATGGAATATCCCTTTGGTCGGTTTGGGTCAGCTGTCCTGGCTGTGTCCCCTCCCAAGATCTTGCCCACCCCGTCCCACTGGGGGAAATATCAGAAAGAGCCTTGGTGCTGTGTAAGCACTGCTCAGCAGTAGCCACAACACCAGGGTGCTATCAACACCCTGCCAGCTCCCGACATAAAACACAGCACCATGAGGGCTGCTGTAGGGGAAAACCAATTCCAGTTCAGCCAGACCCAGTACAGTGACCAAGACAAAACTGGTACCAGTTCTACAGCTGCTCACATCCCCAACCCCGATCAAGAAGAGCAGCAGTCCCCTTCCACCATCTCCACCTACTCTTAACCGCGATTATCAGAAACAATCAGCTTGGCACTGCCAAGTCGCAGTGGGGCTGGCCAGCAGCCTCAACAGAACAACCCAGGGAAGAACGATACGTGAAGATCAGCTCCCATTCACGCAGCTCAGGTGGGTTCTTTTTAAAAAAGGAGGGAAAAAAAAAAAGTGAAGGAAAAAAAGCCCTTTTCAGTAGCTCCAATTTCCCTCTAGAACTTTGCATTCAGCTGACATTGCTGTGCCCTCTCTTCAGCCATCTCTCAAGAAGCTCACAGTTCAATGAAGTTCGTAATTCCATAAACCACATTGTTAATGGCTTGCAGAAGGGTAGGGCATTTATTTTCACCAATGAGGATTAATCTGTTCATAAAACATTAGTAGTCTTTTCTGTGCCAACAGAGATGAATGTGTTATCCTATTGTAATCCCTTATGGATTCTAAATCTATTTATATCTAAGTTATACATATTTATTAAAATGATATATTGCATTTATTAAATATTAAGTGGATTACAAACTTGAAGAATCTTTCATACAGTCATACATTTATTTAACATCTAGATTTTTTTTTTTTCTTTAAGCAGTATGCAAGCAATATAAATCTTTAAAGGAAGAAAGATTCTCCAGCATCCTAAATAGATGAATCTGTAACAAAAACTCTTCCAGCATGCAGTGTGCAAAGAGTATCACACTAGAAGAAAAAGATTACTTAAAAAATGCTATGGGAAAATGAGCGGTAATACCAGAGTCGTACATGTGAAGATAATGAGATGGATGGGGACAGTGATTGTACGTTTAGCTAACAAGCAGGGCTGAAAAGACCAAGACCTCAATACATTCCTGAATGGCCTCAAAACAATCCTGAAATCCTCAGTATATATCACACGCCAAACACACAGGGTTTGTCTTAAATGCCAACAGCATTAGCCACACAAATTTTCTCAACAGCTCCCTGGAAATACGTCCTATTTATCAGGTGGCTGTAGGGAGAGAGGGGAAGCTTCACTACCCCACCGTACAGCCACACCTTTCCAGATGGTGTCATAAGCCCACCAGATGTGTCACCTTTGGGGCTGATCACTTTGGGATCAACAAATTTCCTTGAAGATTCAAGCTTTATGGTTGCCTAGGATACCTGGCTTGTTTAAGGTGACAAGAAATGAACTCTGAATAAATTAACCAGTATCATTTCCCTAACTGATGTTCCATGGCCCTCAAAGGGCTGCGGCTGTAATGGTTGCCATTAAAAAGTCAAATATTTACTTACAGTTTCTACACTATGGAACAGGTCTTGCGGGCAGCTGGAGAAAGTCCCGACTACAATTTAGCACAGAAGCACAAGATAAAGTAAGAGATATAAAAGTGAGGGAAGGCTTCTCTAGAGTGCTCTCCTTGGATTTTCTGTATATTGAGATGATATCTCATATTTACACCAAAAGCTATACACATCATTCTTTAGTAGACCGGTCTTTGGCACACAAAGGCAAATAAACCATCTTGCTAAAGTCTATGTTTAAGGGGGTTTTTAACCAAAGGACATTTTTAGAACCTTTACATTAAATTTTCAGTTTACATATAAAAAAGTAGCTTTGAACCTCAAGTGCCTATGGCCCAGAAAGGGAATGAATGAAGCAGACTAGAACAAGGCTAAAATGCTCATAGCTCAACAATGAAAGAAAAAAAGCTGATTTTTCCCATCTGTGAGAATATTTAGGACAGAACCCCAACAAGTATTTTACTACCGATACTAAAAGTGCAGCAAATAAAAAGATGTAACTGCTTGGATTCCTTTCAAGGACAACAAATAGTTCACCAGCAGAAAGGGAATTATGTTGGGATAAAGTTAACGTGCTTATTAACATACAAGTCGAGGGGAGATGATCATGATGTAAGTAACTTGGTTTTAAATATCACCAACTCATTTCTATTAGGACCCAGCAAGCTGCAGAATATACTTGAGCCCAAATCTAATCAGATACAAAGAGCTTTAACCTGCTGCCCCTCTTCCACGTTCCCACCTCCCCAAAGACTGAGATCAGCTTTGAAATTGAGGCTGGGATTCTTCAGCTGCTCAAAAAATTCTCCACCTCGCTTGCCCTCCCTTGATTGGCAAGACTGTAATTATTATTGATATATCACAGTGCAGTGGATCCAAACCAGAGTAACTTCCATAGGAAAAACCAACCTGAAGTAAACCAAAAACTCCAATCTGTCCCCAAACGATGAGTGTACACTAGGATTCCTCCCAAGTACTTAATGTACCTGCTTCTCGAACCCTGGCCCAAAGCACGGTACCTGCTGACGCAAGTGCTTCCAGCGCAGCAACAAAGCAATAATAAATATAATGAATTCATACTCACTTCAGAGTCGCACCTGTGCTACAATGCTTATTCTTAGCTACAGCAGCATTTTATTTACTGAATGAGGCACAGAGCTCTTTCCTCCAACTTAATTCACAGATCAATTGTCATTATTAAGGCTAAAGGCTTTGATGTGCCCAACTACCAGCTCAGCTGCGTGAGGAGATGCTTACTGCAGATCTATTCACATTGTGCTTCGAACTGGACTACAGACAAGTTTTTGTTTTGTTTGCAAGCTAGTAATAAGGCTGCTGTACAACTGCTGATAATGTATTTTAAAAGAGGGGGCAAAAATAACCCACACATATGTCAAACTGCTCTTCTCTTAAAACTACTGCAGTATCAAAGCTGTTCTGCAGATAAATGTCAGTTTAATTTCTTTTGTAAATGTTGGAGGGGGGGGGAAAAACCCCACACCTTCTTTCCTCCGCCACCAAATGATAACGCCTAGAATTCCTGACAAGAGATGCTGCATAACAAAGCACGTCAACATTTCCCTTGGCTGCCAGCTCAGGGCAGACAGGCAGTGCTTGTGTAGAGCTGCACTTCCAGTCTCCGCACAAACTTCCCAGCCCGGGCGTTTCAATTCCTCAAATCCCTGCGTTCCCGTAGGAAAGGTATCCATGCCCTCGTATTCTCAAACACTGAGGGCACCCTGATTGGCACTGGAGCCAAGAACAGAAAGCAGCATACGCCACCCTTGAAATGGAAAATCAGAAGGGTCAGGGAATCCTTATCTGTCCAAAGACTGACGTCTACATCAATAAAGGGGGATTTGTCCAGCTACAACACACCTCAAGACCGAGTTCCTAAATCTGGAAACGCTAACAGCGAGTCTTAGTATTTCTTAATTCAGATAAAAATAATGTTCTTTTACAAAAAGGGATGGAGATCCTACTTGAGATTTTGAAAGCCTTCTACAACTGGATGTTTTCATATGAAAAGTTTCATGGCTAACACAGGCTCTTCTAAACCGCTCTCTCCAAAGTGACACGGACAATTACATTTCCACGCAGCGACACCATCTTTGGTTAAAATTCCTGTGGGACTCACTGAAGTCAATCCGTCGCCCCTAATTCATCCCAAGAAAGTAAGAGAGCAATTCTCTTCAGAAGTCATAAAAAATTCCTTAAAACACGTTACGACTTCTCAGTGCACAAAGCGTTCACTAGCAAACACTCACCCTTTTTTTTTTTTTCCGGTCACATTGACATTAAATAACAAGTATGTTCCTAGTACTGACAAATACAACAGATGGATTAAAAAGAGAAGACAACTCCCTAAATTAACTCATCAGCTACTAAAAGTTTTGTTTCACCTAACAAAGTAATGTTCATTCCTGCAGAAGGCAGTATTATGCTTATGATGAGACCTGGGTTCAGTTAGTCTTAATTACTGAGACAATGATATGGAAACGCTCCTTTGGGAAGAAAAAAAAAAAACCAAACATAAGCTAAGAGAAATACTTTTGATTCTTCCAGCCTAAGGTGAGGAAGACAGGTCTTCAAAGAGACGTCCTTTATTTTAGTGCTGACACCTTTTGAGACCACCGCAGTAATGCATCTATTCAAACACAAGTCAGGAACGCTCAGTAGCCAAGTGTAAGACATCACAGCGTAATTCTCATCAACTGAGTCTTAAATCCCTAATGATCCAATTAAAATTGGACTAAATGCTGTAGTTATTTTTGCTTCTTCGGGTAACTCAAACTTAGTGAGAAAATAGGTATCATTAGGTATTAATATACATCATTCTGACCATAACGTACAGTGCACAGTTTAGGCATTAGATTTCCAAATTCCTATGAAATACAGAATAGCAAATCATGTATTAGCTGCATTTGCAAGCCTTTCCTTTCCTTGCTGCACTCTACACAAATTAGAGGAATGAATTCAATTTAATGATGGATCTTGATTTTCTGAAATTTATTTTATAGTGATTGGGGGGGAAAAAATATTTAGCTATATCTAAATAACACAGTTATGGAAGCAAATATTTATGATGCTTTTCCTTATAAAAAAATTAGGTATTCCAAATACTATCCAGTTTATGAGGTATCCAATATCCCCTCGTAACGGGAAAGATCCAATTAGTAGATGTTTTCTACATATGTAGAGAGACTTGAGTCATAGAGGTTTTTTAGATCTTGCTGTAAATTCCAATCAAAGCAACAAGTGACATTAACATTTTCAAATATTTTAACATGTGTGTTTGCAGCAACTAAATGTAACATAACACAGCGGGGGCGCAAAGCCAGTGCTACGGGCACTACAGCAATCTGTGTGCTTCCGCGTTAAAGGGTAACTCTCTCCTGGCTATTAATTTTATATCTAGATGCTTTTTCAAGGCATCCCCCTGCTTCAAACATTTTATGCAACAGACCCATGACCAGCTACACTGGCTAAATTAAGCAGAGACAGGAGTGGGAGAAGGACTCCATAAAATACAGTTTTTACAGTTTACTGGTGTAAGGGCACTGCAGACTGGTCAGTTCTCCATCACCCATGGCCCTGTGCTGGTCACTGTCCACCCACAGCACTTGCTGCCGTGCACACAACCCGATCCACCTGCGTAAGCACTTTAATATAAATCCTGAAACAGCAGTTCAGATGGAAACCCCCAAGGGCCACCCACAACACCAGCACACACTCCAAGAGTCCTGGGCTCCCTCTCCAATTAAAGAAATGAATTCACCTAGTCAGACATAACAGAGGAAGAAAGATTAAGCAACACAAGGAAAAAGAAGCAACAGGAAAATTGCTCAAGCAGGAACAATGGACACAGTTATTAATGTTTGCAATTAGCACAAGTTACCTCCATCCAACCGTACTCATAATGCACACTACAAGTGAAAAATACACAATATACTCTAAGAACCAGACTGGCTTGCCATATCCACACCTGCTGAAATGACACGTTTTCAACAACTGGCAGTTTCTTCTTTAGCCCCAAAGGAAATGGAACCCAACTCACCTGTGGTCTTTACTCTCGTTATTTCCTACTGACTATGCCAACCTGACCTGGAGCTGGACGCCTGGCTCCATCGCACACCCTCCTCTGGCGCCTGGGCATCACGGAACCTCTGCTCTCAAAAGGAGCCTCTACATTCACACGCTTCCCAACAAGGGGGTAACCAGTTAATAGGCTGAAAACTGGAGGCATTAAATGCCGGGAGAATTGCTGTGTTTACTCACCTTAGTATCACTGCTTTCAACGGATAATCTTAAATCAATCTGGGGTTTACTATTATTCTGCTGAAAAATATCCTGTAGCTTTATTGGCTGCTTTAAGGCAATACATCTGCAATGTCACAGCCCACAGTAAGCAGATGTGCTCTGCAGATTCATGATTTACTGCAAAGAATATTCTCAACTTTAACACCTCAGTGAATTTCAAGGTATGACTGGGTCTATTTTCCTGCTTTCAATTTCAGTAGGTATTAGTAAAAGATCTAACCTTCATGGAAACATGTACTATCTATACACGTATGTAATTAAATAGCAAAAAGCTTACGAAACATCACTTTCATACAGGATTGCAGAATCTTAAGTTTTACATATAAGAAGAAAACCACACACGGAAAAGGCACTACAGACAGAAAAGATTAAAAAGATGCATTTATGGTAATAGAACATGTTAGCATCCTTTCAGAATTAACTGCTATCCCAACCTCCATGCAACTACCATTGAAATAGTAAAATATTCTAGCCTGCTGTAATATTACATACATGGACCTGTGAGGCATTTCAATTTATTTATGTTCCTATAGTTCTCATAAGCTGTTTTCTGCACTGGAACATGATCAGATTTCTGTAGTGCCCTCCAGTTAATTGTTTGAACAAGTATTTTTCAATTCTTCTTTCATTCTTCTTATAATCAGGTAAGTTTTCCTCAACCCTGGAAGAATTTAAGCCTGAAACAGGGAGAGTAAAATCTTTTCAGCGTCCTTGAGTTGTGTCAATCTTACAGATGCTTTAAACAGAAAACCTCGCTACTCGCTCCTCAACAGCCACCACGACCATGGCACAGGGGTGGAGACACCCCAGAGATGCCCAGCCCATGGCTGGGAGGGCCCCTCCAGGGCAGCCCTCTCCCTCCTCTGCCCACCCCGCGGGTGCGCGGCTTTGGAACGGGGAGCAAACTCCCCGCCCGAGAGCTGCTCCTGCTCCTCGGTGAGACACACTCACAACAAACGTTTCCTCCCATGGGCCCCAACAGCACCCGGCACCACTTCACCTTTTTGACTGCCTGGATGGAACTCCAAACCTGATGAACTTTCCCAAAACTATCCGCTATCAACAGAAAAGAACAACCTGAGACACTCCAGATCGCAACCCGGGCAGACAGCTGGTTTAGCATCTCCTACCAAAACCAAAATTTCTGTAATAACTTGGCACAAAATAATTTCTCATTCAGTTGCTTACCAATATCTTAACTAATTCCCCCACCTTGCATTTCCCTTTTCAGTGAATCAGAATCCAGGGGTGGGAACATTCAAGTGTGATTCTGACTGAGCTAGAACTCTCACTCCTCAGTTTTCTGTAACTTTTGCTACCTGGCAGCTACTGTCCTAACCATAACCTTAAACTGCCTGTTTATTCAGCTACTGGTGATGGAAGGAAAAAAAAAAAAAAAAAAAAAAAAAAAAAAAAAAAAGACCCCCAAAACAAAGCAAAAGAGAAAAACAACAAAAAAAATCCATTTGAAAATTCTCTCAAGAACCTCCTACACTAAACGCCCCTACAGCTGACAGTTTTGTGCAGTACAAATATTAATAATTTTCAAAACCTGACATTTTCTGAATCGCACGCTACTTTGTGAGAAATCTTTTTTATATCCTGCTCCACGCTGCTTTTCAAAGAGAAGGGCATTTTAGGCTTTGACTGCTTTTGTCATGTTAAAGACCTAAAAAGATTTACAGCTGTTGGCTCTGTGGCAAGTTCGTGCTGCAAACATGCACTTTTGGGTGAGACTAGCAATCCAGATTTGAATAGATTATCCATTTATGCACATCAAGTACACTCTCTTGTACTGGAATCTTTATACTGGCCTATACTCACCTTGAAGCAATAAAATTCATGACCCTTTTCCTCTTCCTCCCCTCAAATGGCTTGAAGTATTCCCCAGTGTTACAGTTTACCTTTGCAGAAATTTCATTATTTTCAACTTTGTCGACCCACGTGCTTTCAAGCCATTTTACCCTGAGCTGGACTTTCTGATCTTTTACAGCACACGATGCTTTACAAAGCAGCCTACAGCTGACCATTCTAACACAAGCTCTAGAATCTAGACCCTTCACTGTTGTTAAAAATTCCCGCGTTTTGGGTAGGGAAGCATGAGCCCCCTTGGTTTCAGCATTTCAGAAAGTGCCGGGCCAGCATCCTGAGAGCACACCTCGTTTATCCTCTAAGCAAGACTGGAAGGAACTTTGGCATGGAATTTTTGGTTGATTTTTTTAAAGGAATATTTTTGCTTTTTTCTTTTTTTGGATTCCACGAAATTAGAACTTCATCTGCTATTGCTCAGTTAACAACCCGTATTTCTTTTCTGTATGGGAAAAGAAACATTATGACTCAAAATGGTTTTTCTGACAGATAAAATGCTCTAGGGAACGATGCCACAGAGCGGTGATTTTCCCTAAGTCTTGGTAAGGGCTGTATTTCTCACAGAGGACAATGCAGTCCCCTCAGATTCCAATTCACAGTTCAATTTTTCTAAACTACACTTCTTGTCCAACAATACAAGACATTACATTCTTCTTAACTTATCCTAAAATTGCTGGTAATTTTTATGCTGAACAAGCCCAATGACTAAATCAACAAAGCACCCATTGTATGGGGTTTTTCATGCCGTTACCAGCTGGACTATTTCAATTCTGAAGTGGAGGCTACTTTATGGCTTGAGAGGCAGCGTCGTTATATGTAATGCAACCTACGAAGTGAAGTACTAGACTAAATCAAGAACAGGTCAGAAATACTCTGGTACTGAATGCTGTACATTTTTACAATGCCCGTGATGGGCATGTACAACCCTCAGCTATCAGCCATACCTAATAACAAACTACTAGTTTTTTTTTCCTAACAGGGGAGGGGAAGAAGGGTAAATGGCCACCTTTGTGCACTCACAACTGAAAAGCTGCTCTCAAAACAAAAGGCAGCGATAACATCCCAGAACACTTTTTTTTTTTTTTTTTTTTTTTTTTCCCCCAGCAAAAAATTACGGAGTACAACATCAAAATCCATCTCCTTCAAACTCCACAAACATGATACTTAAAGTCAATTTCTCAACGTTAAGAGACACGGTGCTTCGTTAGCTGTAATAAATGTCAACCTGCTGTTAACAATTTGGTGGGTCAGATACCAATTACACGGACAGCTCTTCCCACTGAAGTCCAGTGCAGGTGGGGTTTTGTTCTCACGGGCAGGTAAAGCGATGTCCTGGTGAGGGACACCAGGATGTTGATCCAACAATATTCCCCATATCCATTCATTTACCCTGTAAAGCAGCAGCACATATTTATACCCTGCAAACACTCTGCATTTCTATTCAAGTACTGTTTATCTGATGACTTCTAATTATCAGTCTGCAAAGGAGGAAAGATGCTACATTTCTAAGACAAATATCAGCACAACAATCTTAAAGTGAGGCTGGGTTAGTTTCTTCATCATTATGAAGACATTAAGTGTCTAGAACCTTCTTTTCCTGATACTGTATGAACAGCTAAAAATAAATTCAAACTGATGACAGTGAAACAGCATTAAGTTTCCAATTTAGCACAGAACAGCACTCACACTGCTTTTAAAAAGTCAATGAGATATAAGCACATGCTTGACTTACAACTTATGCCTAACTCATTTGCCAAGTCGAGTTAATCTGAAGAATGGCATTCTATCAGCGATTGATGCATCTGACCTCCCGAAAGCTGGTATCAATTTATGACAGAATATTTAACTCTTAAATAGGATTTTGTTTAAATACATGAATGAGGTTGGAGTCGCTAGCCTCCTGTACGCCTCTCCCGTAGAACACTCAGGATCAGCAGCATGGCAAATGGCACTGATAGAACAGGCTCCCTGCAACTTGTCTGTGCTTAATACTGGCTGTTCTTATTGCTTCCCAGCTTGATCCCATTGAGCTGTGTCACAGGAAACAAAGTCAAACTCAATACCATACATAATACACAGCATATTCAAAAAGACAAGTACCTATTGCAAAAGCATGGCAAATCTGTTCTGATGCTTAAAAACCTCAGTGAGTTTGTCATACACAACGAAGCAGCTCTGCTAAATCAACAAGTGCTCACGTGTTTCACATCGGGAACTGAGAACAGAAAGAAATTATACTGATAACGATCTTTTTATTAAGAATATACAAAGCCTTTCCTCGGAATCTTAGTGCATCAGAGACAAAGGCATTTTCAGTCTTTTTTTTTTTTTTTTTTTTTTAAAAAAATTTTTTTTTTTAAAAAAAGTAGAACAAAGTGTAGGTTTTTATCTTCCCTTCTAAATGCCAACTGATCCTAAAAAGTCTCGTAAACGCTACTGCTGCTTTACCTTTAATAAGTAAAGGCTGTTGAACAAAAATACATCGCCACAGCTCCGTGACTCACTTAACTAAGTCATAAGAGATGACACTGACAACAACACACTGTTCACATCCATTTATTCATTCATGCAGGCTCCAGTGATGTGGTATCCGGGTACCTCCCAAAAGCATGACTGCAGTGAATTTCCCTCTTACCACTTTGTCAGCAGGAGGCAAGCCTAATTGCTACTATTATTATTACTTTTTTTTTAAGGAAAAAAAAAAAAAAAGAAGAAAGTATAATAACCATAAAGATATCTATTCAGATAGTGGCTAGGTCTTAAAAAAACAGTCATGTAACTGTAGGAAAATGAAATTAACTGAATGCTATGTTAAAAAAAAAAAAAAAAAAAAAAAAAAAAAAAAAGTCATAATCTCACTGAGATTCTGATCAGATTTTTTTTTTTTTGTCCTTATCACAGAAAATTTTCCAAGACAGTGAGGAAAACAAAGCATTTAAATTCTTAAAGTCTGCATACTTGATTTATTATTTAATTTGATTTTCCTTTTAAGCTTCACTAACATTCGCTTCTTTTTGTATCTTCACAGTGTTGGAGAGCTCCATAAATATATATGTATACATAAATATTTTTTTAATTATTTCAGAAAAAAAAAAACAAACAAAAAATCAATTACCCAACACTGGCCTTGTGTATGAGGTAAAGAGATGAGGTTTCAATTTCTGGCACTTGTCAAAGAGAAAGTGAATGTGAGTTTGAACAAGGACCGTTTCTGAGCTTCAGTTTCTGATCCGTGAAAGGGCACTTCTCTTCCTTCATCCTTCCTGCTTTCTGTGTTGCATCTCTTCACAGCAAAGCACTCTCGTCAGTACAGCGCCTTGTATTGCTTAACACAGCATACTGTAATTTAATTATGTTTGGAAACTACAGCATACTGAATGAGAAAAGCCATTACAGCAGCAAGAAAGGAAATGAGCACCACAGAGAGAACACAACAAATAATAGGCAGAAGTGCAAAAAAGCAGATATTTTGAAAAATAAGGACTTGAGTGGGGATTTTTTTATTGTGGTTTTTGAAGGTTGGGAATCTGCAACCAGCTTTCTAATTAACACTTCCATCAGTGCTGCCTGTGAGCTATGAACATGGATATAATGTTGGATCACAGAGCTGCCAACGTTCTCATACTGCTTCCTCCAACAGTTTCTGCAAGTATCTAATATATCCTCAGACATAAATAATGAGAATTCAGCCACAGAAGTATTTTGGGCCTTTTCATCAAACCAGCAAGTTAAGTAACAAAAAGAACTTTTGTTTCAGTGAGGCTTGAGAACTTCTCCTGCAGAATGGGGGCCCTCAACACAATCCCGGCATAGGGACGGCATTTGGGAATGGAAGTTCCTGACACCCCGAGCAAGGTAAGAAGGGTGGTGCCGTCCGGCTTCGCGCTGCCCACTACGGAATCAGGAACTGAAAGGGAAACTGAGGGGAGGTGAATCAAAGGGGATTTCACACAAACCCCAGCACATTACTGCCTTTTTGGAAAAGTCACAAAAGCACGGATTTCATGCAGAAAAAGGGGAAAAATAACCCCCAAACTGTAGCTTTTGTACATGCTTAACCAGCTAGATGGAAACGCGTGCCACTCTGAAGTATTCATTACTCTTAGGCAATTCCAACATTCGAAGCATCTCTTGGAATCTGCCAGCCTACGGTCACCCTCACATGTTAGGAGCACACACACATCCACACGGAACACACCGAGACTGGCACCCGCTATCTAGTAAATCATCACAAACTGGTTTTGGACTGCCCCAAGCCCTCGCAGCTATGATTTTTTCCTTATGTTTTACGAAAAGCACCAAGAAAACTGGAATTATTCAAGAACTGCGTTCAGATGCCCCACGAACAATATTCTTTTCTTATCTGCACAATGATAAAATTCACTTGTTACTTCATGGCTGAGTCATCTTCGCTCCAAGAAAAGCAGGATTATTAACCTAGTGTGTTTATCACCAGCTCTGTGATTGAAAGCCCTTTTGTTCCAAGAATTGAAGATTTATTTGTCAAGTCTGACAGCTCTGATGTAGTCTTGCCGTGAACGTCAGTGTCTGAAAAGGAATTTATAAAATCATGAGCTGTAGGAAATAGCCAAAATCATGGCAAAGTGTGATATTTGAAATGAGGAGACGAGCTAGATATCTAGATAAAAATCTGCATTTCCATAAATAATGACTCACTAAAAAGATACGAAAGCATTATGGAACAGTGAAATGCTAGATCTCACATGTTTAACATATACTTTATAGATTTTTTATAGAAGATACACATATCTGAATTCCATCTAGACATCTTTCTTTCCAGATTTTGAAAAATCAACAGGTATTATACAAACAAGACACAGCCATTTAGATAAGATACAGTCTTTGCTCTTGCCTGTGTAGTAAAATTAGTGGTGTTACCTGAGGCTGAATTTAAATACATGAGTTTGGAAAATAACCCCTTGGTTATTATTAATTAACCTTGGTTATTATTAATTAACCTTATCACATTTTCTTAGTGCTGTATTATGACATCTTTTAAGTAATTTTCTTCATCAGAAAACTCCATAGTATATTGAGAAAAATCTAACCTATGGGCACAGCCAAACCCGTAAGCACTCAACTAAATCAGGATCTAATCAAAAGCAAATAAAAACAACTTTAGTAGACTGACAACACACACAAAGTCAGTGCACAGATCCAAAGGAGTGTTACAGACTGGGGGTAACATACTCGTGTACTTAACTACCTCCCAGAGGCACAGAAATTATGGGCCAGATCCCTCTCTGCTATGAAGTCGTAGAGCTTCATTTAATTCGGGCACCAAATACACAAATCTTTTTATTACCCACAGACAGGCTTATGGATTTATATACATCTATAATTGGCTTTAACACCGGACTTGACATTAAATCTGAAATCTGTCAGAATCTCCATTATGAGACATACACAAGCTCGAGTGTAATACAGAAGTGAGAGAAGCTGCCAGGACTCCACGTATCTAGCCGGACTTGGACACTCTCCAATTATACCAAAAGCTGTTTTGTCAATGCAAGAAGAATAAATCAGAGAAGATGTATTTCACCTTTTTGAAAGCCAAGCAATCAGCTCATCCATCATCTTCCATCAGTGAGAACTTTAGTAAATAGAAGCAGAATAGGAGTCGATAAAATATGCTTAAATACCACCCAGGTCTTTACTTGCTGTGCTTTTAATTTGGTAAATAAATGCCTTCCGTCGGGCACACACCCTGGAGTCTTTGCCGTGACGCAGATTAAGTGCTCTGTTAGCGCTGCACTGCCGAATGGATCTCAGAGGTATAGCTAACTATAATGGCCTCGAAACATTCAGCCTAAATCTCCCTGCTGCTTAATTTCAAACATTAAAAGGTGCATGTGGGGGTAAGAAAACTCCGGAGTTAAAAATATAACCCTTTTTTATGGTTTTATTTAATCTGTTAACCACACAAACAAGAAATGTGTGTCTTACAGGCAAGAAGCAAAAGTGTAATAATATCCAAGAAATCTGGTAGAATATATTGTTAATTAAATTGAGTTTAGCCCCAAAAGGCACATTCTGTCTCTTTTTTGAGGCTTAATTAAGAATAATATCAAGGGGAAAAAAAAATCACCATGAAATCACCATGTATGAATTATGCGGTACAGGCAAGAAAAGGGGTTTTCCATTGCAAGAGTTCTTAGATGACTGCGGGCATTTTTTCATTCTGGTCATCTCCTTATTGATCTGTTTTTAAAGTAATGCATACTAGATAGTGAATATTTAATAAGTTTTAATTAGGTTGATATAAATCTAGTACTATGTCCATAAAATGAAGTAGAAGATGAAAACGGATGCACAAAGACTTGATTTTACAAAAGTGCTCAGCATCCATGGGCTTAGCTTAATTTCAGAAGGACTCAGTACCAACTCTGAAGAAAAAAATAACAAAAACAAAAACAACCAAACAATCAAGCAACAATTCATTGTATTGAGCATACGCAGTAGTTCAAACAAATCAGCCAAGAGCCTGGTAATGAACAACTAAATTGCAGATATTTAGGCCAGAAAATTAAATCATAGTTGCTGGGACCACGAAACCTATTCAGACTTTGGTTGACTGAACTGTAAAAGTGGTTTTGCACTTGTTGCTTTTTTTTTTTTTTTTTTTTTTTTTTTTCCGGGGGCCTGGTGACCAGAGCAGTGCTGCTCCCCCCGCTTCCAGACAAGGAACAGGAGTGGCGACCTCACTTCAGATCACACCAGAAGCCAGAGGCACTAGAGGAAGCAGAGAAGCCCAGAAATTAAAAGGGAAAATGGTAAAGAGAAAATTAGTTTCAACCTCTATCTACCAAAACAAAACAGCATCTACAGTCTCTCCAGTAAAACGATTTCTTTGAATAAAGAAAGGATGGTGGACACGGGATGGTAAAGGAGGAAGAAATTATTTCTATTCAAGCCCAAATTCAGTAAGTAAAGGAGAGATGCTGACAAGTGAAAACATCTCTTTTAATAGATGCGCGGGATTGTTTCTAATGTAAAGAGAAGTCAGCACACGGTGGCAATACATACGCAGCCAATAAGGGATTTTCACAGTGAATTCACAGACTTTGATGGACATCCCATGGGTTTTTAACACCAATTTATTCTGAGATTAGGTTTAGCAAAACTGCCAGACATATGCTATTTGTAGAATCTTGTTTCCTGCCGTTTAAATGACCTTTTACTATTTTTTACTAATGTTTGCCTCTAATCCACGCCTGGCATAATACTGCATTATTAATCACAATGCCCGAAATCTGTGCAAAGGCTGTCTGAATGCCGGAACGCACGGTGTACGCTCACCATGGGAGGCTGAGAAGAGGTCAGATCCCTTGAAGGCCACGGGTACAGGGCTCCTCCTACCGCAAGAACAGTAAAACAATTTGGATAGAGGAGGACAGAGTGCATTATTTTCCTTTTTCTCTGGACATGAAGGCATCCGTTATCTATGCCACTTCTTCAGTTAAGAATTTTACGGAGGTGAAGGGTAACATTTGGATTTGGTTGCCAAGACTGGGCGTAAGAGTAGATTAAGCCCCTTTTATCTCCTGGTACTAAACAGCCTATCTGCAACCTATTTCTAGGGTAGAAAGAGTTTTACTTGCAAAATTCCATTGAATTTGTCACAGGGTGGAGGTGATAATTCAGTATTAGCCCACAGGACTAATTTATACATCAGCAAGGGGCATTCAGCACAGCACAAGCCAGGGTGCCAAAGACACAGCCGAAAGAGGAAACAGCAGCACTATCGAGAGATGATTTATCTAAGGGATTTCTACAGTTGATTAGCATCACCCACCGCAATAGAAGTGCTCTTCCCGTCCCCCTTCCTATCGCACTGCAGCTGCTTCTGGCCCTGCCACGCAATGAGATGAAAGAATTCTTTCTGGAACTGCAGAACCAAAATGCAGAAGTGTCTTTGAAAACACACAACTGCTTAGTTTCTTTATATCGCTGGCAGATTTCATACATAAATTAGCTGATGTTATGGATGCTTCGAGAATAACTTCTTTTTATTCCCCACATGCTTTCCTATTATGCTTAGTAATGCACTATCCAAAACACATGCATTGTCAAGCACCATAGGGAAAAGTAATAAAAGTATCAGTAGGGAAGTAGCAAAATGAGGAAAAAAATGTTCAGCAATCTTTAATGAGGTCCTTCTGGTCTCTAGCTGAAGCTTCTAAGAGCAAGGCAGGGAAATTCCCCTCTTTTTTTTTTATTTTTTTAATTAAAAAGCCTCAAATAGAAATTTGATCAAACCTCAATTTTTTTACGGTAACAACAGACTGTTTCTTTTGCAAGTGATTTTGATGTCAAAGAATAATCTAAATAATAAAAATGAGGAAGGTAAGATTTGTTATGATCCAATTTGAAGTTCTGAATTTTAAATTAGTCTTGTATTTGGAACAGAGACAGTCATACCCTGGTTTGCTCTTTCTTCTTGGTTCAAGAACAGGAATTTTCACCTGAGTACAACAACTTCCTAACTGGCAGTGGCATCTGCTATGGAGTGAGACGTGTGTGTTTAGAGGACAAAAAGAATAAAAAGGAGGACCATAATACCAGTCTCCCGGCTGAGTAAAGTTTTGTATCTTGCTAAGCTTGCCCACAAAGCTACAGAGCAGGCACTTACTACTCTGTTTTTGAAAGGACAAGTCAAGAGAAGAGCTGAGGCTATAAAACGTGATACAGAAGATCAGGTCAAAAAAATATAAGAGGCACCCTTGTCTCTTGGGTCACTGGGGGCCAGTGACTGTAAAGTGCACTCGAGTTTCTGCAGAATTTCTGTCTGAAAATGCTGCTGCGTTGAAGCTGCAACTCTTGGGTCAGGAATTTGCTGCTCTTTCCCCTCACCTGATGGTTCCAGTTGAACCTGTTCCACACTACATGGTTAATAAAATATGAATTGAACGAGAGAAAGAGGAGGCTATTCCAGGTGAGGCAAGTAGAGGATAAATTCAACTTCTCCATACGGCGAGACAATACCCCAACCCCTGAACTCCTCGTTATCTTGCCGTGACCACGTGGGGGTTTTGCTGTTGGTCTGTAACACAGTCTCAGCGCCCTCCAGACGCTGCTGTGACCCTGCCAACCGCCAGGCAGCCCAGGCCAAGCCCAGGCGAGTGGACAGAGCTATAGAGTGTTTCTTCACTTCAAACAGGACTCGTTGCTTCCCGTCACACGAGGCAAACACCCCTCGCAAAACACACGGCCTTGATTCAGCGACACAGGCTCAGCATCTGCACCCACAGTTGGATGACAGATTTCCTCCCCTTACACATTAGAAGTTCTTCCCCTCCCTCAGCACCTCCTCTCCTGATGCTCCCCTGAACCATTCCTCCTCTCCTGCTGTTCCACAGAACCTTCCTCTTTGCCTTCTGTTTGTTCTTCCATCACCTAAAACTTGTTATTCCCCCCATTCCTTGTCCCCTGGAAAGCAGTCAACACTCACAGTACTTTTCATCTCTTTTTAAAAGCAATATAAATTTTTATCTCTTTTTCTGTAGTGATATAAAACAGGAAAAGCTAAACATGGATGCTCTTAGGAGAATCCTGATGGCCTGGCCCAGTTTGTTTCCCAAAAGTCACATTTTATGGAGCTATATTATCACTGTGAATTATCACCTTGCGGTGATGACACAGCAGGTAATAAAGCCCTTCCTATTGCCAGGATCACGGTTGGGAGCGATTAGGGAACAGGGGACATAGAAAGGGTGGGAGTGCAAGAGAGAAAAAGCACGCAAGGATTGCTGCCTTTTAATATTCATTAGTACAAAACTGAGGCACATAAAGACGTTTTTTAAAACTTCTCGGATACTTCTGACAACCTATGACGCATCTGGAATTAAATAACCCGCAGTTGTGTCAAACTGCTGCCAGTAAGGGGAGGGACAGTGACAGCCAGGCTGCCCCCGGGGCCGGGGGAGCGGTGAGCAAACGCTGCGTGTACGGGCTCGGGCTGCCCCAAAACCCCGAGACTGCTTCTGAGGGCTCTGGTACGGCCACGGAACGCGAGCCGCAGAACAGAAACAACAGAAGGGACAATGACTGCTCTGTACTAAAGAGGAGCTGACAGCTGGCCAGGGCCGCCGCCTCCTCGCACGCTCTGGAGTGCCAGGTGCCACCAAAACCCACGGCCGCCCTGTGCAGAGCTGCTCGCTTAAGGATGCTGGAACAGCTACCAGAAACCTCCCGGCTTTACTTTTCTGAGGATCAAGAGCCCTCAAGTGCAATGAGTCAGAACTTTATTATAGCAGGATTAGGAGAAAAGGCCAACACAGTGCTCGGCTTCAGTATCTACAACTCAATCTATTCCCTAGAGGAATATTTCTCCTAGAGTCCACATGCCTGAAGACAATTTTGAAACCTGACATTTAATGCTAGATGAAAAAAATGCATTCTCTCCGTTGAATAAAAGAGTTTGTTAAAAGGAAACAACTAATTTGAAATTACATTTTATTCTTTTGCACATAAAACTGTTACAGGTTTTCAAGTGGCTTCTGATAGCTGCTGCTTATATGTCAAGATATTTCTCACCATTTTACACTGGTTTCCTTTCCAAGGCAAGAATAGTTATTCTGCTTGCAGCACACAAAAACTTGTTCTAATTGGGTTTGCCATCTTTTCTTCCTTATTACATTCCATTTCTAAATATCAATGTTACAAATATTTTTCCACACCTCTTACTAACTCTTCTTTGCTTTCATGGGCCATTTCACGTCCCAGTCATCTGTCTGCGGAGCAGTGTCTCCCCACTTATGCCACAGGACTTATTCACAAAGAAACCAGATTTTCCCACCGATGGAATGGCACCACTGTCAGGAGGACAGGACAGACAGGAGGAAGTGGGACGAGACCCTTCTGCTGTGATCCCTCGGCTCGGAGCTGCGGGAGCCCCGAGTTCAGACCGGGAGTGAGGCAGCGTCTGCGTCAGCGCTGGCTCGCTTTCGCTTCTGCCCACCCCGCTGGGGGATGATCGAGTTTAGCAGAACAGAACAGAGAGTTTAAGGCTTCTAGCAGGATCAGAGTTCATCTATCAATGCTTTCAATGCTCGGTTGTCAACTGCAAAACAGCTCCTGTCTGGAAATCATATTCAACTTAGTTTAAGCACATTACCAGGTTTATCAGACTTCATGTTTATTTTTATCTCAGCATGCTTTTCCTTATTCTGTGTTATCCTATTATTGATAACTGGGTAGAAGTGTTATGTCTTTAAAACAAAGACATTGCACTGTTAACTGGAGAAGAACCAAGGTCACCAGCTAAACTCAAGAATTCGAACGCCGAGTTCCATTCTTGAAAGCTCTCAGGCAGCTGCAGGGACAAGCCACCTTCTGTTCAGCACCAGTTTTACGTTGAGCTTACATCTGAACACCACTGAAACACAGCAAACCAGCTCCACGTATTAGCAGTTACACCCCCGATGGGTTACAGCTACTGTGAACTTATCTAAAATGCACTCTGCTTACAGTTGAAGAAAAATTAGCATTTTCCTGTGCGTTTAAAACATACTTTGTGCCTTGAAGTTTATCAATCTGCATTTTATCCAGCCTCAAAAATCAACAAAGCCTTTGCAGTTTCTTAGAAATGGAAAGCATTCATCTCCTACTATTAAAAAAGTTTATTCAGACAAAAAAATTTACTCATTTCCCAGCGTTTATCAGTCTGGTATTCATGGGAATAAAGTAACTGCAGATACCAAATTCTCAGATACTTCGCGCCTCACAATGAGTGCAGACAGAAGCCACTTCAACAAAACACACTCTGGACACTTCAAGATTTCATTTACTTTTCCTAATCCAGGACATGGCAATTAGTTATATAATTTATTCCACAATTAAGTACAACCACACCCCACGCTTATATTTGTGCTCTGAAAATGGGTCCTGTGAATTGTAAAGAGTACAGAACAACTGAAAATTAGCCCGTAATAATTCACATACTGGAAAGTTTGGAAAATACTGAATTAGAGGTGTCATATACTCAACTTCCAACGGAGAAAATGAGCAATAAAGTTTAACCTAGCTCTGAAAGTTACTAAAATGATAATTACATGAAACAACAATCCGACTTACTCTCAAAGGGATGTATGATTCAGCTACATGTATCTGTATTGCGTAAAACACGGAGCGGTGTTCTATTTCCAGAAGATGCTCCCGGTAGCAGGTATCGCACCTCGGGTGCGGGCAGCCCCTGCTGTTCGGCTCAGCAGCTCCCCATTGTCCCCCCCAGCCTGGGGTGACTTTCTGCAGCAGTCTGCCACCATGACGGCCTTTCATCCACTTCACCGTCCCCTCCGCCTCCAGACAAAGCAGTGCTCACATCTGTATGTTTTTTTTAACGAGGTAAGCTGACTATTAGGTTCTGGACAGACCTACAGAGGCTACTAACAGTTAACAGGGTAATGACTGAGCTACCAGTTTACACCAGCAAAGAAAATAATCACATTTTGGGAAAGCCAAATGACTCCCTGAACGCTTTTGCCTAATGACACCGTAATTCACTGGAACCTCCGAGTTTACCATTTTATTTCGTTCATGTGTTTCCAAATTACACCAGAATTGTGTTGTTTGCACTTTTAATCTTGTAAAAACTCTCTGGCAGACATACATGTTCCATGGGGGAGGATTCCTAATTTATGTAAAGTATTACAGAAAATGATCTATATGACAGTTTGGTATAAAATGCTAAATGCAAGTCATTACTCACTGAAGATAATTTGAGAGTATTGTGTCAGGGGAGACATTAGATTACAGAGGATAAAAAGTAGGAATAGGTATTCACATATTTATTCATATTTGCATAATCAACTGAAGGAGATAGTGGATGTTCTCTTGGGCCCAACTAGCATACAATGAACTGAACAACAGTTTGGAAACTTTCTATTATTTTTCACACTATCAACACCTTTTTTTTTTTTTTTTTTTTTTTTTTTTTTCCCCCCCCCCGTCTTGCGAAGAGAGATGTCGTACTTATCCCAGAAATAAGTGCACTCCTAGATTCTGCTGTTGCTTGCAATGACATGGTCTAAGCTGGCTGCTGGCTGGGGAGATGGAAGCAGTGCAAGATCATTTTGGTCGCCCGCATCATTAAACAGTTTCTTGCTTGCTTGCTCCAGTCCTGGAATTGCAGGATTCACCTCATTCTCCATCATGGTGCCCCACATCTCCCTCCTTTCAAGCAACAGAAGGAAGAGTAGCAATGCAGTAAAACTACACAACACTTGTTTACACGTGGCTATCCAGGAAATTTATGGCTGCTTCCGTGCTATGACACACAACTCCGGGTCTTTTGCTGAAGTGGTTAGCGAGCGTATCTGAACAGTCTGCCTCTACCAGCTGGATGCTTCATCGTCCCCCTCTTCAAGTAGAAGCTATTTATTTTACTTCAGAATGTGATGCTCAAAATTACAATTGTCCCACTGAAAAGTCTTTTTTTTTTTTTTTCTCCCCTCCAGACTAACATACCAGCTAAAATGCGTTACAAAAATATGATATCCACCACCTGCATAGCTGGATTTACACTAGTGAACATCAGCATTTAACCTGGATGGTAGTTAATGAGGTATCTGGAAACGGCGTCCACACATCAGCAGCTTTGGAGCAATTTCTCCAGAATTAACAACCTGTCAGAGCTCCGTGACCACACACAAAGCGATTCTCTCCCATTCTGTTCACCAGCCAAAAAGAACTACATGGCTCCCTGTCCCGCCACTCTTTCCTAATTCTCCTATGCTTATTCCAGCTTCCACAGCCTGAAGGTTTGATCTTTCTGTGGAGTTTGTGTACTCAGAACTCTTTGTTTTAATGATTCTATCTCCTGTCGTGCCCTCTGCTGCAGCATACTGTTAACACAACTCTTCTAGAGAAGAAGGGCTGGTAGAGCTGATGGTGTTTTATCTTTCTTGGTTCCTTCTGTCTGTGATTATCTCAAACACACCCTAACACCATCTCAGAGTAGCAGCTCCCTACTTCCAGAGCTCTAATGAGCAAGATTACTTGGAAGCTGCAAAGCTGTTGCAGTGGCACATCGCGGTTCCCCGCATCTCCATTCTCCTTTCTAGATTTAGGACTACGTTGGTCAAGATATAACTGGGGTACGGAGAGGTCTAAGTGAGTCACGTGGACATCCCTCTTTTTATGACAGCAGGATCCCTCTGCAGAGTATTAAGATTTAGAAAAGAGGATTAAATCCTCCGTGCAACTGTAATCATGCTTTGCTACATACGTGTATCCTCAGGTGCGTATCCCTTAGTGTTTGATAGGACAGTGTGTCTACTGGCAGAAACGGATCCTCATTCCACTAGGATGCTTCTTCCCAGGCAAGCCAATCATTTAATCATACGCTCAAGTTTTTCATCATAATGCCAATTGCAGGTTTCACGAGAAATCATGCAGTTCACCTCACAGATCTGATGGCCAGACTGTAACTGCAGAAAAAGAACCAACCTCCTAAGGGTGAAAAATAAGGCTTGATTGTCCTCCTGTGTCTATTTGGGCAAGTCCACTCAGACGGAAATGAGCGCTCCCATGCGTCACATGTAAACTACCATTCCAACGTGAAATGCCTAGGCAAGAATGTCACTGATTTTTCCAGAGAAAAAGGATTTTCTTGGGAAAAAAAAACACCCCACCCTATCCCCTGCAGAAATGTTTCAGCAAAACACCAACTCTAGGCTTCATGTCCAAACCTGTTTGATTACACAGAACACCCCAAGAGGAAGCTTAGGGGCAACTTTTCCTTAACTTTTCACTCAGAGTGAATCAGTTCCAGTATCATTTCTGATATATAATCAACCTTTCCATCCAGCTGTTGCTATGAAATTAATGAAGCAACCCCCCAGCTGAACGATTTTCTTATCCAGTTTAACCACGAACTTTAACACAACATCTCTCAATATTTTTATTTGTAATTTAAACAAAATTCACCAAAGCCACTACACTTTAAAGTGTCAGATCTCCAACACTGGCATGTAGAACGTTGGCAGAGGGTGCATCTCACATTTTAAAAAGGCACACACAATCTGACCAACAGCTTTGTTTCGGCACTTGTCACGCACATGCTAGCATAAAAAGTCATCAGACAGATTTACAAGCTTGTATTGATACGACCCTTTGATAATCCAAGTTTGAAGCCTTATGACAACATTTGCATATAAATAGATTCTCTTCTGCAGAGTGCAAGGCTCTGCCTTCCCCAGGACGAACCTCTTGGCACACTCCGGAGCCGTCTGTCACATGGGAAGCGCTACGGCTCCACTTGCCATTCCCTGCGAGCGTGCACACGTTGAACCATGAAACGTTACCCACGGTAGTAAATGTCACCCGCAGTACTCACTTCATTATTATTTTTATTTTTAAAATCCATATGTCTGGAGGATGATGTACTGACAAGTGGCTATTTTTTACATCTAGGTCACATCGCAGAGATCACTTAGGACAAGTTGGGGTTTCAGACTTTACCCTGGTGAGCTGCCTTGAATTGCCCTTTCGCTTTCTCACATAAGGAGGTTGAGAGGGTTAAAAGCTACAAAGTTTTCAGGATCTAAAAAGTCTACAAACACGCAGCTTTAACAGTGTTTCTTGGGTAGGTGGCTGAGCATACTGAGGAAGCACAGATGGTGTCTGGTGAATAGTGCACATTCGGAGATCTGTGAGCCAAAATAGACAACCTGAATTTCATTTATGTTTTCGCTGATTCCACTGGGCTTTTCTGTCTATGAAAACCACTGGGTTTGAAGAAATTCTTCAGGTTTTCTTCAGTCCAGCATACAGTGTAGGAACAGATGTGACAACAGCGCTGCGCAGCTCCTGCTCTCAAGGTTTGGGACACAGCCCCTTCGTCTGGAGGGGACGCGCGCTCCGCGGAGCTGTGCAGGACGTGGCAGGGCTGCTCGCGGGCAGCCGGCAGTAACACCTGCGCCAGGAATTTTTCCAGTACTGTCGGAAAAAATCTACAACTGTTTAGCACAGCATTTTAATAGGTTTAAAAAAAGTGGTTACTTTTAACCAATGATTTTTTTTTTTTCCATTTTTGAAGACTAATTAATGGTTTTGTACATATTCATTCCAAAATTTGAGGGGGGCAGGCTGTGATAAAAACCTACGTAGTTTATATGAATAAAGATTAGTGAAAGATGTTATTTTGACAACATTAATTGAACTTATGTTAATTTATATATGAACAATCTTGCCTGAATGACAATTTATCAGCATTTATTCATGTGTGGACAGGGAAGGCACAGTTGGAAGCATTCAGAAGCAACAGGACCGGACAGCCAGGGTATCCCACTTCTGAAGTGAAGCTCACTAGCAGCATGACCAAGAGCTACAGAAAAATACTCCTGAGCTGCAAGTCTTCTGCTAAAGACAGTGTACAGTGATATAGTTTTAGTGGGCTAATTAGTAATTAAATGTTTTCATAACGCTACTTAATGTTTCAACTTCTGCCTTCATGAAACGATTTTAATGTAACATCTAATTAAGATTATTTATTTGTAAGTACATACCATAATCCTTTTAAATGCCCTGTGAAAACACCTTCAAAAGCATCTGTACCAAGACGTAACACGTGACTCAAGAATTACTACTTGGAGCTTTCTTGGAGTTTCACTGTCTGAGATAGCCTCATCTTTCTGAAGGTGCAATTTGCTTCTCTTGTTTATATCCATAAATCACTTTAAACACTGCCTTACAACACAACAAATTCAGGGTCAGAGATCCTAGATTTCACTCAGAATCAACCCTTCGCTTTCGCATTTTGTTACTGGGCATACAACTCTCTGTATAACTGTTAGGTAAGTGGAAAAAAGCAAGTAAAAAATGCTTTCTCTGAGCCAGTTGCCAAAATTAGTCAATGAAATATAGAAAAACTCCACATAAAACTACACGTAAAGCAGAACTTTATTTATGAGTAACCAGAGCATTACTCTATGAGACATTATGAAACTTCTTTCAATCAAATTTACTTCAGATTTAATTTTGACCTTCTATGAATTTATAGAAGTACGCAGCTGATTCACAGCGGTGCAAAGAAACACAGCGAGTTTGAGGGACTGCGGGTAGAATCTAATTTTAGCTCCGGATTTTAAACCCTGTTTGCTAACTTTTCCATATTGCCACTATACATAGGCGGGAGAAGAACATAGGAGAGTCATTAAACACTGTATATTTTTCCCAATATATGATAATTGCAGTAAACACCTGTGCTAAACAACAGCACACCAGCAGCAAGCTGCTGATCCCCCCACACACACAGACAAGGCATCACTATTACAAGTTTACACATTTCCCAGGCATCGCCTGTAGCATGGGAGGACACGTACCGAGATGAACAATCATCAGCACGTTGAGAGACTACTTGAAAAAAAATTCTTGAATGAAGAACTTCCTTAAACAAGAAAAAAACAAACAAAACCATAATAATCCAAGCACAAGCTACCTACAGTGTACACCCGTTTCTTTCCCAGAACTACAGCATGTGGCTTGAATCCCTCAGATTGAATAAAAATTATTTTCAGACATCTTACACCTACACAGCTCCCCTGTCTCTGCTGTCCTGTCCTTTCCAAGCCCAATTTGAAGTCCTGCTTCTTCCATCCCTCACCAATCTTTTCTATTAAAAAATAAAATAAAAAAAAAAAAGCAAAAGAAGCAGTGATACTTCAAATATCAGAGCTCCTTGAAGAAGTCTATGCCTGCTCGCACTGCTCTAAGGTGAGCACTCCTGCCGTGTTTGAGAGAATTAGATGCAACTTAAATCCTGCTGTCCTTGGCTCAGCCGCTGACCACACCCCGGGACCGCAGAACCACCTCAGGGACATTCAGAGCTCGTGACGAGTCCAGCCACCAGGTGGGAGATTAAATTAATTATTCAAATCCAGTTCTGAGTGTCCAGCTTTTGGACGTTATCAGCTGCTTAAGATTTTGGGACTTCACTGTGACAGTCTGCACATCAAATAAAGCGGTACCTCTCTGATTTTGGAAGTGGAAAATACAGACAGATCTGAACTAATTTCTCCAACATCAGTTCCGGGAGAATATTGTTTTGTGGAAGTTTTTTGAAATGAGATTTGCACTTCCATTCTTACGCCTGTTAGTTTACAGCTCTAGGAAAGCTTTACCCAGGTTTTTTCCCCCGTTTCATTCACCTGCAGCAGACGAGGTACACGCGCCCAGGTCCCGCTGCGTTAAGTCCCTCGTACACGCAGAAAATTTTCCCTGCTCTTTGGTCCCCGTGAGTTCACAAGAGAGCAGCGCAGTCGCTCCCACGCTAACGGAGACGTTGGTGGTTAGATAAGATACACAACCCAGAGAGGCGACACTGCCAAACCCGTTACGGATACGTGGGACCCAGCAGGACGGGGAACACTGACACTGTCCCACACGCAGCTCGGTTCCAACGGCTGCGGGAGACTGCTGGCCTAGGCCTGGGATTAAAACATTTCATTTTAATTCTACTTCTAGCTTCTTTACTGTCATAGGCAATTACTTCCCTAACTATGCGTCCTATCTCTCTGCTTCTTTCCTCTTCCACGCTGGGACAAGCTGATGAGCAAGTCTGTTTTCAAGCTTGCAAGGAATTAAACACCATTTCAAGTTCCAGAGAAATTTCTCAAATTTTGAAATGTTTTATGTTTTCAAATTGGAAAACAAGGGAAATACTCAAATCTGTTTTCCCTTTTTGTAAACAGACTGCCTAGAAAAGTCAGCTTAGGGGAAGTTTTTTTATAATTGAAGAGTTAAACCTTAGTTTCCTGCACTAATAATTTAGTATTCCTTGGAAACTCAGTAGTAGAGAATGCCAGTTTTCTCATGCCTCCTTCCACCCTGAGCTACCTGGTTATTTTAATACATTTGGAGTAGGGACATAATTGCATCTGTTACATGATATACTAGGTCTTATTTTAATATTAGTACTGTTGCAAGAAATTGAGTAGCATTTGAGCTTTATTCCAGCATAGCAAAGGTTTAATATTTGATAAATTTTCTAAATTCTTTAACACCCAAGTTAAAATTAATGCAAGAGGAACTGTTGGCAGGACAATTTACTTGCAGGGAAAAAGTTCTAACTGTAATGAACTGTACTTGAAAATATTTCTGACTCTCAGCATACGACATCTTCCAGAGCCTTATTACATCTTCCAGGCTGGTAGCAGCATAATTCCTATGAACTGACCAATGGAATATCAAAGTTCCTTCACAGCCAAGAAACAAAAGTACCTCAAGCTACTTCATGTGTTCTGGTGGTTTGGGGTGTTTTTTTGGCTGGTTTTGCTTTGTTTTGGGTTTGGTGTTTTGTTGTGGTGTTTGGTTTTTTTTGTTGTTTTTTTTTGTTTGTTTTTTTTTTTTTTGGTTTTTTTTTTGTTTTGTTTTTTTTTTTCTTCACATGGGCTATACCCATTTGCCTGTTATTTAGTGGCAGCCAAAAAAAAATATTTTTCTTTATATGCAAGACTCTGAACAGCAACAAATATGCATCAAATTTTCAGTGAAATTACTTTTCTTCATATTCTAATGACTGTCTCATTTCAACCACTCAGTATTCATATGCAATTTCTAGACAACTGTATTGAAAAGGCATCATATATTTTAAAAGAATATGACAGAAGAGTTACTTAAATGTTGTATGAAAGATTCATTGTAAATTAAAAATTTAAAAAGTATTCAACAGCTCCAAAAAGAGTTCAAACCCATCTGTTACTATAAATTACCTTTTTTTTTTTCTTTATTTTAATGTAACCACATGCCATGGGATAGTAACCGACATTTAAGCATTCTCTCCAAATCTCTGTTTAGGATTAGAGCATACACGGTAACACTGAACACTTAGCACAGTGAGACACACATTTTGCATCTTGCTAAAAGGTCTGTGACAGAAGCCTCGGGATGATTTCATGACAAGAATCTAATTCAGGTGGAATACAGAGGATATGTGGAGAGAGAGATCCAACCTTCAGCCCCCCAGCAGCTAACTGTCAGGAACCCCAGGCACTCAGACAGACTCCTCCAGGCCTCTGTAGCTCTAAAACCTGAACCCTTCAAAGTCACGTCTGAAACACAACTTTATCAAACCCACGGATCAGGATTATGCAAAGTCTGCCAAGATTAAAAAGGGACACTCAGAGCAACGGGAATCATAGTCAAACCGAAAGAGAAAAAAGCTCATGAACTACCCATTTCTCAGCAAGACACCACTCCAGTCAAGACCTTTCCTATAGAAAAAGATTTTCTGAGTGTGCTCGGTTTCCTGAAGTAGAACTATTGCCAAGGCTTGCATCAGACTACTTCAAAGGAAAAGGCAAACTACACTTACCTCGAGCTATCAGACAAGACCCCAAGCTTTTCAGAAGAGCATCCATCCTCAAAGTATTAGTATTTGTTAAAGTCTACACCACTGCTTCTTCGCTGTCATTTTTTCTAACCACTTCCAATTAATATAGCTGCACTACACTTACATCTTCATTTTATTACGTAGGCTTCGCTTTTTATCTCTTCAGAGGATGGGACAAGCACTAATTTTTAACTTTCAAGAGGTAAGGGAATTTAGAGATACAAGACAAAACAAACAAAAAAAACCCCATGCAAAGGAAGACCATCTGGGTGTATTGTTTTATAAGCATCATGTTTTAGATTCCTGATATGATTTCAGAGAGGATTAAAAAGTCTCTTCTGCTACCACATAACTATTAGGCTTACCACTGTTTAAAGATGTCAACAGAAAAATAAAAGATATTATTTTATTTCACAAGAACTGAGATTCTTTTCTGATTTCATTGTAAGTGAAGGCACCATCACTGCAGCGTAGAGCAGAGAATCTTAATGTCTTACATTAGTTTCCTATAGTTATCCTCCTTGGTATGTGACAAGGAAAGAATGCACGATTGCTGTGTTCACTGTTATGACATGAGTTGAGAAAATAATTTCCATTAATCTGAAGCGATTAAAGTTCATTTTGCTTCTGTCTGCTGCACACCATAGAATAATGTGTCTGAAGTTTCAATAACACCCTTTAATAAACCTGCGCTCAGTTCACTTTGTTTTAATGGTGCTGTAAAAGCTCACGTATCCCCACGCAGCGTTTTCCCAAGTAACGGAAATTTAATAGATACAAATTCCCTTTGGATGAACATGGAACCCTTCATACCCGACTTAACAGGCTGCTGCTGTTAGAAATGCAGATACACAGAGAGAGAAATCTTCTTGCCTAGCAATGACTAGAACGAACAGACATTGTGCTAAGCAAGACAAACTAATATCTGGGCACTGCCAGCGTTCTGGAAAAACAGAAGCAGTGACACATCCACCTCGGCAGGAATTCTAGCCAAGTACAAAACCACGTACCACATCTTCCACAGCATGGATTTAGGAACTAATATTAAAGAAAAAAAAAAAAAAAAAAAAAAAAAAAAAAAAAAAACTAATTTAAAAAGCCAGACAAAAACTCTTAAACAAGAAAAATACTTTATCCCTTTTCATTCAGCTCGGCCATACCTGGTAACATTTTAAACTTTTAAGTTTACGTGCAACTTATAAAGCTGAACAGCCTTTAATTTATTTCTAAGTATGAATGAAAACTGACACAAGGTCATCTCCACAGAGGTCCCCATCCATTCTTGTTAGCTTAAACAGCAGCAATTCCACACCTGCACACTCAGGACTTCTTACCTAAAATACTAAATTAAGATTTAATACTTCTTGTCAGTGAAGATGCATCTACGGGGCTACAGAGAAAATAGACGCAGCCCGGCCTCCTGTGCAAGGTCAGGTCATACCGGACAACTCCTCCTGCAGGGAAGTCTTTTGACAGCAAGTCCCCGCCCGCCCTTCTGAGAAAAGGAGGAGGATTATTTGGAGGAATATGTTGACATGTTTGTACAGGAATCCATGTGTAGGGTGGTATTAAACACACAGGCTTCACTTGGGTTCTGTTTACGCTCATCAGAAGTCTTCACAAGTACTACACATACAATTTAAAAATAACCTGCCAGCTATGGGAAAGAAGAAAGCGGGCAGTGGTAAAGACGAGTTGAAGATGTCTTTCACTTCTAAGTGTTCATGCAACACGCATTAGACGCATTCAGCTTCTCTTAGATAGATATGATGCATATTTTATATCAGCCAAGTTTTTGTGTTTCATTGAAGTAAGACTTCACATTGAAGTAAGACACCAACAGTATCAAAAAAAAACCCGTTTTGCGAGATGTCCAGACGAGGTTTAACACGGATTCACCACACTTTTCATGCCAGCAGAGCAGACAGCTGAAGATACGAGCAAACAACGTCCTCTCAGTGAGTTTCCTTAAAAAGGAAGATTTCAGGTGAACATAGGGAAGAACGTTCTTGACGGTGAGATCTGAGAACGTGGAAGTTTCTCAAGGGAAAAGTGGTAGAAACATCACCCAAGACATTTGTAACAAGTCTAGATACGTTAGAAAGTGTTCTGTGGGGAACAATTCCGCACTGACACAATTTTGCCAGCAGAATTAAGGAGAATTACAGGTGGGGCCTAGAACTTTCCTGTTAACAATTACACGTAGGTAGACACACAACTGCACGTCCTGAGGAAGGCTCACCTAAGGCAGACAGGAATCGATGTGAGCTTTATGAATTCACATCATTCCTATTCATTAATATAATAAGGATACTGAACCTGCTTCTCAAAAAAAGTCCAATTAGGAGAGGTCAGCAGTGAAAGTGAATAGGCAGGTGGAACTGTCACGTCATTAACACATTGTGAGCAGAGACAGAACAGAAAAAGTTTTGTGTCCACTCCGCATCTGTATCATTTCCTAGTAGAGAAAAGATCAGTACTGTAATTTTTTTTAAAAAAAAACATTTTACTATTAAAGTCTAAAATATATTCAAAGCATCAAATGACACCTCCACAAAATGTGCTTTTCCAGCTCCTAACACAGTTTAAAAATAAATTTTGCATCTGTTAGCATTCTATTTCTGCATAAAAGATAACAGAAAAAAAATCCTTATAATTTTCAGGATAAAGTATTCAATTGAAGATAATGCTATTACATCAGTGCTAGATAACTATTCACAGAAGCAAAAGATTCAATGTTGTAAACCTCTTTATGAGACTTTAGTACTTAGAAATGAAATTGTAAATGGAGAAGTGTAGATTGCTTTGATTTAGAAAATTGTTGCCATTAAACAGTTTACAAAGAGCCTAGTGTTTCAGCATCATTATCCCCAATGTGTCAAAGGAAGCGGTTTCACAATATTTAAAGCACTCCCAACTTCCTCATAAATATCCTTTATATTCTGAGGCTGCTATTCAGTGTATCAAAAAATATCATTTACACTCCTCTGTAGTTACGTAGCGCGATTACCTGAGCAGATAAACCCTCACCTGACATAAATAATGAGAAAACAAAAACCTTCCAAACAGCTGTGCCCTTAATGACTAAGAGTATTGAGCGCTGTACTGCAGCTTGCTTATGTTTTATAAGCAGAAAAATATCTCAACGTACGTGAACTGGAAAAATGTTTCAAGTCCTTTGGTCACTGTGTTTACAACTAGCTTCTAGTTGTGTGCATGAGTAGTACAGACACCTCAAGGGATGGTCAATACCACGTGTTGTGTATTTCCTACCTTTCTAGAATTTCAGCTCAGATTTGCTGCCTAAGAACTAAGCTGACACTTCCTTTACTGAATTTTGTAGCCGAGCTGGTATCCACCCCAATATCAAAAGATGCTTTTGGTTTCTGTCCATCAAACCACTGCAACTTCCTTTGCCTGGACATGCACCCACCTTGGAATAGGAGATTTGGATTGATCTGCATTTACCCTTCAACCTCCCCACCATCCTTTTCCCGTTTTCTAGTTTATTTTTTGGAGAGCCGACATTCAGTTGACCATGCTGGATAATGAGCAGACAGAGGGAGAGATCATCGAAGTGGCAGGTTACAGCACAGGGTGGACGGAGAACACACAGTGAAACTCTTCAGAACACGGACAAGAGAGGGGGGAAGGAGTATCAGGTCAACACCGCCAGCGACAGCTGCAGCTGCACACGAGAGCCCGCTGGCACGGGGAAGCTGAAGTCCCTCCTCCCAGCCATCACTCACTGTCTGCAGTAAAAACTGGCACTTCACACCAGTGGCCTCGTGATCCAGGAGAGGGAGAAAACTTTGGGTTTATTCCAACTGCAGCAAATTTGCAATTGCTGTTTATTAAAGTTGCTGTTTATTTGGAGCACACAGTTTATCAGATTAAGTCAATGAACCCGGCTTAACCAACCCCTGTGTGCACGGCACCACCCAGTAGGGTTTGTTCTCTGCCTCTAGACGGGACAACTGGCACGGAGCAGACACAGACAAGGGCTATCGGCCACGAACCGAGAGGCACCTTCACGTAGACACTCCTCACCACAGGCAAATGAATACCACAAGAAGCAAACCAGATGTTTTAAGTAAACTGTTATTGCCAAGGAAATTGCTGCTTGCTGAGAAAAATCTTGACACAGGTAAGACAAATTCCTCCAGAATGTATTAAGGAGCCTAAATGCATCAAATATGGATAGATGATCTGCTCTCCAAGTTGTTTTACACACCATTTCTCATGAGCTACATTACTGACCTGATAATTCACTTTCAAATGGTGACAAAGGGAAAGGGAAAGCACCACTGCAGACAGTATAGAACGGGAAAGATGAGGCTGAAATGGAAAAATATTAAGGAATGCAGAGAAGCCTAATGACAGAAACGCAAACGTAGAGGATATTTTCCAGAAAACAACTAGAGGGGATTAGATTGCTTCTCTGAGAAAGCACAAGCCCGGCCGCTTTCTTACCCGCCAACACGTTAAAGAAACTAATGATGTGAAATGAGCAGAATCCATAGCTCAAGCTGCTGTACTCCGGGGGTCATCTGAGCCTAAGTAACAACAGCATTTGTATCACAAGGTGAGACAAACGAGGCTTGTCTTAGAAAAGAAAATTTTGTGTTGCTTACTAAATCCATTCCATTGTGCTTGGTTTAACATGACTGAGAAGCCCCAGTCAGAGGCTGACATGTGTGAAGCTTTGTTAGAAGGCTCTGCTGTTCGGCTTCTCCTCACCAGCTTTGTGAAACATCACATGGAACTACCACCTCCCCAGGTAAGTATTTTATCTCCAACTATGGCCTAAGAGATGCCTTCTGAGCAAGAGCAGCTCTGTGGATTTGACGATATAAATAAAACTCATTTGCTGATGTGCTGTGCAGCAAAGATTTTCTGTCATTCTCCTGTTTGATGTCATTCTGGAAGACTACTCCATATCCAGTTGTTCCTAGTCCTATTTGCAGAACTCACTATATCTAAACTACTCTGAAAAGGTTTGCACGTACAGCAAAACAGAGAAAACAGATCAAGGTGCAAGCTACAGATTAGTCTGCAGTGAATTCTTCAGCTGTGGGCCTAACTACAGGATTACCAAAGACTAACTAGTTAGTCCAATAACAACTTCTACCTGGAAATAATTTTGCACAATTTTTAATATAAACTCCATTTATTCCTAGCATACCTCTTTGTAAGTTTGGCAAAGGGGAAGGGAAGACTGCGTTCTGCTTTATCAACACAAAAGCAGCGTGGGTCTAAAGAAAAAAGCCCAAGAAATTAAACCAATTTTTGCAAAGAATGATGATCAAACCCACAAAACTCACAGGACAGTTTAACATGGTAAAAGCTAGCTGTAGTTCATTCAGGCTTTGAGTTTTAAAAGGCATCGTTGTTCTAGAAACAATTTATCGTCTTTGCACAAGTCCCATTTTTGGCTTTTCCTTCCCTGTTTTATCACTAGAGGAATAGAGAAAAGGAGCTAAAGCATTTTCCTGTTTCAGGTATTACTTAAATCTTCTGCAAAATTATGAAGAAAAAAACCCCAACAACATACAACAGATTTTGAGTCTTTAAGGAATTTTTCAGCTTCTTTGTTTCTGTTTTAAAAAGTTAAATCATACTAGCACATGGAGATATTAAAACAACAACAATTACCTTCCAAGTAAGGTGAGATTTAAGATAACATTTTGGATTCAAATGGTTGATAACATCCCATAAATAGTTATTAAATCACAGCACAATACAGAAGTCAATTTCTCCATGTTTCAGGGAATAAATTCAATTCTTTTGCTCTAAAATTCATGCTCCTGTGTTTTCATCTAAGTCTAAGGAGAGAAGTGAGCCTCAGCTAGTGTGTCACACAGGAGCAATGCGTGTCTGATTAGGGGTGAGCACTAGAATCCTGTGCTGGAAAGGATTCTGAAAATGGCTTCCTCTGCTTTAGGGAAGCAGCACTGCTCCATCTTCTTAACGTGGGTTCCTTCCCTCTCGTCACCCTGAAAAAGCAAAGTCCCCCTCATCACTTCTTCCAGCACTGACCTGCGCATTTTACAACTGTCGTGTTTCATGAAGCATTTGAAAGCAGTGCAGCCTCCCGGTGCAAATGCACTCAAACACAACAAGATGTGCTTGTAGCAACAGTTCACTCTCACTTCTAAGTACAATAGCAGACTGCACAGCACCAAACCCATCTAAATCTAAAGCAACACCTGTGTCAGAAATACACAAACACTGTGCCCGCATGGAAATGAAAGATCAGGTAGAAACACAGATAATGCTTTATCTTCCAGCACTCATTAATTCTTTCCCCACACTCTCCTTACTGCTATTTAAAAAAAAAAAAAAAAAAAAAGTGAGTGTCCAGCTCCTCCTTCCTTTCAACTTTTTTGCTAATATTCTGCTTGATTTTGCCAGGAGCAAAACCAGTCTGGTGAGGAGCTACAGAAAAACAAAAGCTATTTATCCCATTTTATTTCTTTGCAAGGAGACATCCAAAAGAAATCCAGCAGCTTCCTATGTTTGAGGGGAGAAACCCATCTTTCTGCACAGATGTGCATCTTCTGTCATTTGGCAGAGCTGCAGCAATTCAAGTCCTATGATTCTGCAGAGAAACTCAATTGCGATGACATCCCAAGGCAGTTTCAATTTACAATTAAATTGTGACAATACAGAGGTTTGTTTCACTGCAGCACTGATGCAAATTGCTGTGCACTGCTTTGTTTAGGGGGTGAACCTTCTACACACTTCTTCCTGTTCTTGCCCATCTGCTTCGTCTGGTTTTCCACCTTATCGCACCTGCCACGCTCAGCCCCACGGGGCTCACACAGCGATTCTTCCCTTATTTCTCTGTATAGCAACAGCTTAAGAATCCCCTGTTTTGGGCCCAGTGCTATAAAGGAAAAAAACAGTATAGCAGCTTTATGAAATCAGTTAAGATTCTTAAACGTCTCCATTAACAGCACAGAAACCCCATTCTCTGCTCAGTGGCAGCACAGTGTTTTACTGCTAAGCATCCACAGGCCACCACAACTTTTAGACTCCGGATGGTTCTTTGTTCAACAGTAACGTGCTTTACTAGATGGGAAGCGTGAGGCTTGAATTCCAGAGGGCTCTCTATGTCCCCACAATGGTACTGGCTTATTCTGTGATTTTAAACAAATTAAGGCCTTTCACTGAGCTTCAGGTTCCCCATTTTAAAGGGGGTCAAACTCTCCCGATAAAAATCTGCGACATAAACCCAACACATTACACAAGCATGTGTATACATGTGTATACAATTCATGTGTAAGCAATGAACTAGTCACTGCTAATTCAGGGTTAAGTCCTGCCCCGTGGAGCCCTTGTCCAACAGCAGCAGCTGGGGCACCTCACTTCCCAGCTGAGAATTTCCCCTTGGCTGAAAATGAAGTCCCGTAGGAGAGGTCAACACCTAGAGATTCCAGTCGAACTCTGAAAACATTATATTACATGAGAGAGGTTGGACTGGAGAGAAAAAGCAATCAGCACTGGCACTGACCTTTCAAAAGCACACTAAGCTTTACCCAGGCCTCTCGGAACAACCTTATACTCCATCTACTTGTACTTCGAAAAGCAACACATTAGCAGCACTCCAGTTACACAAGCAAAGTGAAAACCAGGCAGTTTCTGCTTTAATGTTGAAACAGATTAAGTAAAACAAACACGCAGAAGGCTCAGAAGAAGAATTTAAGAATGTTTAATGTTTTAAGAATCTGAACTTCTGTATGTCCACAGCTACAGCTGAGTAATGCGTACGCCCACTTCTGAACACACGCAACAGTTCATTAGATTTGCCATCAGTGGCAAGAAGTTACGTATCTACGCAAGGACGTTATTTTGCTGTTCCATATATGTTTTATTCAAGAAAAAACAAACCCAAACAGACAAAGAAACAAAACCCCAACCTGCTGAAGACAGGTAAAGCAGGTGAGCTCAGCTGCACTGGAGGACGGAGCAGGGCAGGGCTGGTCACCCGTTACCCTGTGCCAAGAAGCCCAAGCAACTCACACCCTCTCATTTTTTACACCAATAAAACCGTTCAGCACCTGATATCCCACTCCAAAAGTAAAAGGAAAGAAAGTAGCACCTGTGTATCACTGGACAAGCCCAAATATTTATATTCTATGAAAGATCTGGAAATTAAAAATAAAATACCAACGTTATACAGGCGTTAGATTTTCACAGTTTACCTGCAGATCAACATTCCGTGACTCTAAGAAAATCTTGGCTTCCAATTAGCTATCTTAAATAAAATGGGTCAGATTAAGACTTTTCACAAACTCTCATCTGTTCTTAACAGAAGGTGCAGGATGCTAAATACGTCTTCAAAAAATCTGATGGATAGCACTTAATCTTAGTCAACACCACTTACAGTAACGCACTCATTGATTCTATTAATTCTCACATCCACCTTTCACAAAATCCAGATGGAACAGGGAAAAAAAGAAATCTGAATAAGTATCAGAAGACGTAAAATAAAATAAGTACACAGAAGCAGTCAGAGGAGGACCTAGATGTCCTAAATCCTACGTTTTAATCATTAGTGTATTAGCCAATGTAGGCCACGCCCTTTGGCAGTACAAACCCATCTAACTTCATCAATTTTAGCAAACCAATGAGACCTTACAGTCGCCGAGAATCTAATTCAGTAATTATTTGATCCTGCACACCGTACTGAAGGTCATGTTTCAGTAAGCAGACAAACAGGGAGCCGTCATTCACCATACAGCAAACATGCACAAACTAGAAACGCGCAGTTGAAAGAACAGAGCTTCATAAATCATCTAAAAATTACAATAAGAAATACCGCTCACGTGACTCTTCTTTTACACAGACCGTACTGCAAAGACAACATTCCTATCAAAAGGAACCGCTCGGCCCATCCCAGTGTGTTTTCTGCGATTCCCCATTCATTCGTCCCACCTATGCTGCATCATCAGAGCTCACACTGTGACTGTGGAACACACAAAGGGAAAAATACTTCATCTAAATCCACACCAGATTAGAAATGCAAACCAGCAATGAGATACATTTTTATCAGCAAATTCTTTCACACAGACGCTGTAATTTTTTTCCTGTTTGATCCTTTAGTATTAAAGATGCTTTGTGCTTCAAAGATGTTAAGTCAAGGACTTTGTTTCTAGGCTTCTATCAAACCTTTACTGCCGGAGTGTTTTATCATAGCGTGTGTCATACCACAATGAAATCTCGGTGCTTCAAGAAGGTGGTTGGTGGTTTTTAATGTCATTGTCAGCTAATACAGCTCTGTTGTTTCCTACAACTTATTCTCACAAACGTTATTCAGATTTAAATTACAGGTTTTTAATGGTAATTTAAGTTGTTATAAATAAATAACAATTTAAAAGATCAACAAGTACTCTATTTGCACATGCCAAGTATCTTCTCAGCATAAAGAGAAAAAAAAACAGAGATAGATACTGGTGTAAATTTTCAAGAATAGATGTTACCAGGTCAGGTTTTCACTATTCTGACACCATCTAGATTCAATTTCATCAGTTCATCTTGAATTGAGTAATTGGTTCATAGTACAGATAAAATGAGAGGCACGTACAAGCACTCAATTCCTAAATATTCAGCCCTTCTTCTAATCTTCTTTGAAGACAATTATTTTTTATATTCAGGGTTGTGTTTATCCTCTTTCCAGCTCATGATATAAACACTATTTCAAATAGGAAGACTGGGAGAGAGAAATAACAACAACAACAACAAAAAAAAAGAGACTTCAAGGAAACAACAGCTGCAAAAAACAGGCACCTTCAAGGGATGGAACAAACACCAAGCTACCTTCTGTTCCCCCCAGGGTAAACGCTTTACTGTATGACAGTGTGCTGCACTTACACAAAACGGGGATGAAGCAATAAGTGTGTTTTAAAAATTATTGTGTAACGCAGTAAAAAAACCTCGAAAGCTCAAGCATCAGCACATTAAACAGGCCTGTCATGGTTCATATCAAGTTCAATTTCAGAGGCTTTTATATTAGAGCCGCCAGCACTATCAGCTATAGGGTAATCAAAGAGCCGAAGTGATCCTCTCTTCTACGTGTATTTCAAATCTTCAACACGCAGGTTAGAAATCTAGACATATAATTTATTTGCCCCTTTCTCTACACAACACACAGAGCTTGAAAACAATTTCAGATTAGATCTTAATGGAATTATACTGCTTTAGTTAGTGTTGAAGCAATAAAGGCAGGAATCCTGGGCAGCATCTCTCCAGGCAGGAACTGCTGCCCAAGCGACCTCTGCTCCGCGTACAGCCCGCTCCAAACACCCTCACGCTCCTTCCCAACAACTTAGGCAGAGCTCTCAAAGCTCTGTGCTACATTTAGATGGGTTCCATTGCTGTATAACCACCATGGGTTGCAACTGAGTTTTCTTTTCTCCTTTTAGCTCCAGAATCAGTGATAACGTCATGTGTTCTCTCCCTCTGAAGAAGGATCAGCTGCTGGTACAAGGGGTTTTCACCTCGGCTGACATTCATTGCCTCTATGCTTAAGAGCGGCTCTGGAGCTCTTACGCTCTTACTCAGGAGAGCACAGCAGTTCCTGAAACAGGATGATGATACCATCTGCGTTAAGCGTGGCCTAGAATCGGAACTTCAATGCCCTTCTAAACAGAACAGATACTACAATGTAGAATAGGTAAGGAAAGATTTTTATTTCCTCTGACCATAAATGATTGCTAGCACAGGAGTTTTAACCTCCCATCCTCCACAATCACCAGGACATCATCACTGGACAGGGAGAGTCTTATTTACAGTTGGTTTATGCATAAATCATGCTACCAGTAACAAAGATTTACAGCACATCTGTACACAAATCAAGCCTCTAGCAAAGGTTCTATTCGTAACTCGTAGATACACAGCCTACCCTTAGCTATTATGATGTTAAACATTCTATAAAAAAAAAAAAAAAAAAAAAAAAAAGCCATAAATTGCCACATTTCCAGCTTTCTAAAGATTTTGCTGCCATAGCTCTCCTGAGAAGCTGACAGTATGGATTCTGCAGGACAGCTTCCAAGAGCTTAAGCTTAAATAAAGAGGAATAAAACCCGTTCCACGCATTTGCAAGAGCTTGCAAAGATGCAGTCATCATCATACTCTATAAAACATCTTAACTGAACACTAATTTAAACAAAAACTTGGGCAACAAGCACCTTGACACTCAACTCACTGAAATAGTGCTTTTTAAACCAGATTTATCACCGAGTTGAGTAATGGCACACGCCGGGAAGATTTACCTATTTTAGATTAATCAAGTCACAGAACAGGAAAGCTTCTTGCCTAAGGTCGTTGTGGAAGTCTATAAAAGCAGATCCAAGCTTCCTGCATTTCAGTCCAGACGACAACTGCTCCTTCTACATCTATAATCCAGAAACTACACTGCAAAGTAGCCTCTTTGCAAAGATTATTTGTCAGGATTATCTGAAAATGCCACTTGCATGCCATTGAAAGGGGGAATAAAATAAAGCCATAAGAGAAGAAAAAACCAGACAGCTTTTTGAGCAAAGTGAAAAATGAAGTATTTCTATGATTGCTCTCATGCTTGTGTCTCAAACACTCCAAAGCAGCAGTGTTTCAGTATCAGTGGTAGTTCCAGATATACACACTAGTTAGGAGTAGAGAATCACCATTTGGACGAAGCTGGTTGGCAGTTCTGAGCATCCTCCTCTCAAAGTAAGGCTACGTATTGTGAAGAAGAGCTCCTTAATTTTCATCTGATGTGTTCCACCTAGTACTTCTACGAGCACTAAACCTTTCTTCAGTCAAACTACCAACTCCACTGCCTTCCTCTAAGGCAGAGCAGCACTCCTGACACGACCTCCACCAGATTGTCTTTCAGTCTCTCCAGAGAACAGGTGTCCCCACACTCAATGGGTGCAAAGGTGTGGAGCTCAAAGAGCCTCCTAATGTCAGTTCACACCAGCTGAGTAGCACTGCTCCACTTTTAAAAACTCAATACCGGTATTAAGGGCAGCAGTCAGGAATGTCTCTTGCCATGCCAGGATGAAAAGCACGGGTTTATCTACAAACAACTATCAATGCAATGAGAATCTATTTGGAAAGAGAAAACTTTCTACATCACATACAACAAGCACTTCGGTTTGACTCTAGGAAGATGATGCTGGGGGGGCTGGAGCACCCCCTGTGGGGACAGGCTGGGAGAGTTGGGGGGTTCAGCTGGAGGAGAGAAGGCTCCGGGGAGAGCTTAGAGCAGCCTCCCAGGGCTGAAAGGGGCTGCGGGAAAGGGGGGGGACTCGTCATCAGGGGGGAGGGATAGGACGAGGGGTAATGGGTTTAAACTGACAGAGGGGAGATTTAGATCAGATCTGAGGTAGAAATTCTCCCCTGTGAGGGGGGTGAGGCCCTGGCACAGGCTGCCCAGAGCAGCTGTGGCTGCCCCCTCCCTGGAAGGGTTCAAGGCCAGGTTGGACAGGGCTTTGGGCAACCTGGCCTAGTGGAAGGTGGCCCTGCCCAGGGCAGGGGGTGGGAGCTGGGTGGTCTGTAAGGTCTCTTCTCACCCAAAGCAGTCTGTGATTCCATAAGAAGAAGAAACAAAAAAAGAATGAAGAAAAAAAAAAGGCAGAAAAAACCCACTGTGCTGCTCTAGTTTAGCTACTCCTTTTCACTTGACTAGATTATGGAAAAACGACTGTCAAAGCCCAGACAGGGACTTAGGTATTTCTTAACCTGCCATTTAGAACTCTTTTGTCTCACATCAGCATTCCTGCTTTCAAAGAGAGCAATACCAGAAAATGTGTTTTTGAGAGACAGCACTGAATGGCACAGCTGTCAACAGTTATGTTTTCACAAATTTGTAAGTGGCATACCGGCTTTCACAGAGCATCCCAGACAGAGCTGTACCATATATTTTAGCACCTGGGGATGTTAGTAAGTACAGAGGACAAATTCAGAAAGACAAAATGTAGGCACAGGACTGCCAGAGTTGAAAGAAGAGTGTCTTCTTCTGGACGGATTGCTTCCAGCAGTACATGCTCACCTCTCAGAGCTGGTGTTTTCCTCCTCCTGCCACAGTTTGCTTCAGGGCTCAGCCTTAGCTGGGGGAATGAAACAGCAAGGCTTCAATAGCCCCAACCAAAGGAATAGGAAAACAGCACAAGAGTTGTGTCAGTCTCTTCCACAGACTTTTCAAGACTTCATTAAAGGGGTATAAAGCTGTAAGGACACTTTCATCAAAGCTGAGTAGTAAAGGCAATACTTAAATACCCAAGATGAAAGGAACATTTCCAGGACAAGAAAAAGGAATAAACCTTTACTGACAGAGATGGGGAGGTAGAGGGCAGCAGAGAGGTACCAGCAATCCTAAATTTTGGCTACTTGCCGAAATATAAACCTTTGGAAAGTCTCTTCCATCATTAGCTTACATAGATTTACTACTACTACATTCAAAATATTGTAGTTGCCATGAAACACTGAAATCTTCAAGCAGATGGACGCTAAGAAGTGAAGCTGTCAAGCAAAAAGCAGCAAAGTACCAAGCTTAATAGACAAAAGGGCTCACAGAAAAAGAAGAAAAAACAAAAAGGGGAAAAGATAATATTCCAAGTAGGTTTTCTCTCCTCTGAAGAACACAAGCTAATCTTTCCAACTATTCAAAGCACACATTCCCTCTAGCACTCATGTTCCTGCCCTACAACCAGTAACAGCACAGTCTTGTCTGGAGCTCGCAGAGCAGAAAGAAGTTACTGTGGAGGTTTGAGCTCAGTGACAATAAATGGGGACATGTTTAGGACATTCTGAAATGTTTCAATTTGTCTCTAAGAAATGACAATGTGTTAGCAGCGCATGTTTCCTATCTGCAATGGTAAAATCTGTTTCCAGAAAAGGTTTTAACAGTCTTTTGTTTTTTTTTTTTTTTTTTTTTTTTTTAAACAGTCTGCTTCTCACTGACACGGACACTTAAAAGAGCAATTCCAGTGTGGGCTCGTGACACGAGGCTGGGTGCGGGTTGGTAACACGCATCGCGGTTCATGTGTGTATCGATCAATTAACTTCCAACTTCAAAGCATTTGGCAGATTTTTGTTTCTAGCTGCATATTATGAGCAGGTCCTGTTATAAGGTCCTGTTCCGAGTTCTTTTTAAGGGATTTTAAAATCCAATTCCACCCAGTGATTCAGAGCTCTGTTGCTTATTCAGAGGTTTTGTAGATGTTTTATGAAATGTAAAATGATCCCTAGTCATCAGAAAGCATGCACTAGTACACAAGGCATTGAAGTTTTTTCATCAAGCAAAGAATATACTATGGACAGATATTTAAATGCCTGCACAGCCTACGGTAGTAGTTTCTGACATTTTCAAGTGACAGCAAGTGCTACAGGCAGTCAAAGCACAATTACGTATTTGACAATTATGTCATCATGGTTAAGCAGCTTGGTTATTTTTGCAAGCCTTTGAGAGGAAGTTGCAGAGCAGAGGTCACAGTCTATGAAATTCATTGACAGTAGTAATCCATCTAGAAAAACCTTAAATCCCATGCAATTAAATCATTCTTTAAATGGAGAAAAGCAGAACAATGCTCTTTTAGCAAGCGCTTCTGTAATTCACTGCCAAGGCCAAGTGCACTCATCTTCCCACTTCTCCTGGTCTACAGATGTAGACGAGGAACCACGTGACCATCCTCCAGAATCTTGGGTTTGTACCTTGAAGGTCCATTCCTGAACCTTTCTCCTTGCCAGCGAGGCGGCAGCTGTCACACTGCTGTGCCTGACTGGACACAACAGTGATTTCAAGAGGTCAGACAGCAGCACTGTTAACAGTCGCAGTGATTTAATTAAAACTGCATGAAAAATCTTCACCGTGTTGGTTAGACTCTCTTTGTATTCTGAGCAACAGAGCCACCAGCAAATTCAATTCTGCGCTTTTTCCTGCCAAGTTATCTTATTTGATGGCTACTGGGAGATCCAGTGTCAGCCACAGGCAGGCACTGTGAAGAATATCATCCCGAGGCAGTACAGAAAGAGTGCAGAAGCACAACTGAATTCTCGAGTGGTGAAGCCACAGAGCAGAGTCCTTCTGCCCAAAAGTTTCCTTCACTGACAGCGCTGCAGGCAGGAACGCTTCTGCCAAACTGCCTCAAGTCTGAGCAGCTATCGGAATTAACTCAGTTCACATCTCGGTGGGCACGTGCATGGCCTCGGACGTTCCCTGAGGACAAGACTCATCTATTTTCTGTCCTGCAGTCTTCCAAGCACGGCCTTGGGCACAGAGAGAATTAACCCCATGGAGTATGTTTGGTGTATTCACATTGCTACCAAGTAGGCTCACACAGGCTGCTGGGGGACAGTGGGACAAGTGGAAGAGGAGCAGAACACAAGCTGTACATCCAGCTGCTCAGCAGGCTGCATGCACTGTGCTCAGAACGCTACAGACGCATCCACTCACTCCTCCTAAAATGATTTGGCCAGAAGTGGCAAAGGTCCAGACCAATGCAGCTCATACGATGGCTCCCAACAAGGTCAGCTGTTCCCAAGGCACCGAGCTCAAGCAGGAACTTCCCACGAGCGACACATCTGATGACTGCAAATCCAAGCTACATCACCCAGCTGACCGAGCAAGGAAAGAAGAGACACCCAGGTCCCTTCACTTCCATAAGCCCATTTAAGCATGTGTTGGGGTACTGCAAACATACCGTCTTCTCCTGCAGTCAAGACAGAAAATTCTAATTTTAGGGATTGCTGAAGAACTCTGGGAACAAGCAAATCAGTACGAATGTGGCTTGGAATGTTCTAAATAAAATCACTGGTGACATGGGGAAAGAGCTCCAGGAGTTTTTATCTTTGACAGCAAATCAATACTGGCTGTTAATTCCAAGCATGGCGTTTATGTGTTCTCACATGTTTATTTAGAAAACAAAGGTCAGTGTTTACCCAAAAGATATTCTGGTGTTTGTTTGTTTGGTGGGGTTTTTTTGTTTGTTTTTTGTTGTTGTTGTTGTTTTGTTTTGTTTTTGTTTTTTTTACAAAAAGCATTAGATTTGTGTGACTAATTAAGCGTAAGATGAGTTCCTTTTGGTCCCTTTACATTGCACTCTAGCCTTTGGTATCTTATTGTCAACATTGAGACATAACTCAGAAATCCAGACCCACCTTGCAATCAACTACTTACGGAAGAAATGTGGAACAGATTTTACTCTGAGTGTATGTAAAAAAAAAATGCAAGATCAATCATCTTCAGGTAAAGTAGCACTATTGTGCCAATTATATAAAGTATAATTAACCACAGAGGATCACTGTCTTTACAGCATTTTGTAAATAAAGTTTTACTTTTCATCTGTCAAACCTCTTGTGGTTAACCCAACTGTTATTACAAACCTCCTTGCAAATACGTTTAGATTATCTGATCTGTAGTAGTCTGCAGCACACGTATACCAGAGCCCGCAGAAGGAACCAAAAGAGAGATGCAAATCTCTGCAAGTTCAGCAGTTTGTTTGCAAATCAAGTATAAAGTTAAGAGTCTACTGCGCTATTTGTTGTGTTAATCCACCAATCCCCAAGCATCTGACTTTAGATAACATTTTTCTCTAACATTAAAGTTACTCTGTCTGCTAGTGTTTTTTTTTTTAATCAGTCTCTTAAAAAAAACAACAAAACACAGTTTTGTGAAAGCACAATCCACGCATGAGTTCTGTAGTGCAACATCCACACTCAGTTTTAAGAACATTTGATTTTGGTTGAATACTTTCTCTCATATATATTCTAAAAAAAAAAAAAAAAAAAAAAAAAAAGTAATCATTTCTTTTACTAAGCATGGTGATCAGAGCCACTAAACCCACAGTACTTCGTTAATACCTAAAAAGCCAGGCAGTACTATTTAAATTCCTCAGAAGTTCCAGCTCTTCAATTTATTTACATGAAGTATTCGTCCCCCTTCAGATTTGTCTTCCCATTCTCTATTTCTGTCAAATCAAAAGCTAGTTTCTATTTACTATTTGTTGTGAAAGATAAACCTCACCAGTTGAAGTCCAGCATTACTAACCAGAAGTCACCTGTCAAGTTTTTACACTGACATGGTATTTTTATACTTCATACGTGAGCCTTAAAAAGCTCCAGAAATCCTTATTTATAGGAATTACAGAAAATAAAACAAATCTTCCACTAATTATTTCATTTGCTTGCAATGACAGTGCAAATTGAAATGTACCAGAATGGGTAAGACAAGAAATACAGGAAAGTGGTCTGAGGTATAAATTTTGAATATTTTATGTAAAAAATAATTTAAAAAAAAGTAAAAAAGAGGGGATTACTTCAAGACCTGTTTACAGTGGTAATGGCCACTTCCACAAATTCAGAAATTCAAGACAAAAAATAATGTCAGAATCTTTGCTCTGACACTGTACAAAGCCCATGCTTATTCCCCAGTGAGCTAGATGTTACAAAAACTAACAAAAAAACCCTAAATCCCCCCAAATCAACCAGACAAGACCAGGCAATACCTAAGCAAGGAAAAAATCTCTAAGAGAACAGAAGCAACAGATAGTCAAGTGGCTGTTCCCAGCAGCCCTGGCCAGGCCTCCTCCCTCATCCAGCACAACCACCGACCCCAAGGGACGAGTCTCCCCGCTCCCCAGGCTCATCAGGACGGCCTAAAGACCACGCTCTGCATTCCTGGAGACCAGGGGAGGGCAGGAAGCACAGCACCAGAGCTCCTCAGAATCTGTTCTGCCCCTCCCAGCGCAGCGTGTGGCAAACGATTCTCATCACCTCCCTCCGCTCACGAGCCAGCGCAGGCTCCGGGCTAGCTGGTTGTCACCATGTACATCACGAAAGAAGCTTATAACATTCTCAGTCATAACTTTAGCAGGATTTAAAAAAAAAAAAAAGTAAATAGGCCCAAGAAGGCACATGCTGCAGATGTAATTTAGGAGAAGCTATTTTTATACTTTAATTTTAATGCAATTTAACATATTAAACTAAAAATGGCTCCTTTGAGATGCACTGCAACGTTCCAACTTTAACAGCTTCTCAAGTCTGAATGATAATGCATTGAGGCTTAGCTGCGTGCCAATATTTTATTATTTAAAAAGTCATTCTCATTTAGGTTTTGATCCATTTTATGTTCCTTGACACAGATTAAGTTATTACAAAATTAATGAAAATTGTCTGCACGACAGCCGATTTTTTCTTTAGGCCTGCAAATATAATTATCCACCCACAGAAAGAGGAAAAATGAAGAGAGGCTCTCTATTACTGACAGATAACTGCCCTACATTTTTAACACGGGGAAAAGAACCTGCTGTCAAACATGCAAATAATTTCCAAGTAAGCGCTTTCCCAAGGGACCGTGTTTACAACAGATAAAGTAGTAATTGGGAATGCAGCAACTTTTGTTTTTATATTAGCAGGAAACAAGGCAGCATCAAAGCAAATCTCTGGTGAGGCTGCATAGTGCAAAGTCAGGTCTGTGGCAATTTTCCCTGCCAATCAAAGGATTTCCTCTGGATTTCACAAGCTTTGTAAGCCAGACCTCCTCATGAGTAGATCAGTGCTCCTCCCCTGAGAAAGGCAAACTAATATCCTTCGGTTTTAGTCTGAGAAAGACAAAGACAACTATGACAAGGACGGACATCACATATACAACTAATGAGAGAGAAGCGTTTATTAGAAAAAGAAGTCATTTAGCTGACCATTTGGCTTGCTTTTATATTTTAGCAATTGGAAACACCCAGCTTCACCTCTCAGAAAACATTATCAACAGTGGGACTAAGAAGGAAGTCAAAAACCATGATGGATCCTGCAAAGGCATGTAGTTCCATTGAAATGTCAGTCCACCACATCTGACTGATACCCACGCACAAGCCTTAGCATCAGTTAACAAATGCACTCACTAGATTATCTTCACCTCATAGGAAACCAAAACCTGTAGTCTTAGTCTTGTGCATTTGGGTCACAAACACGACTTTGAGCGATTCCCTTCCCCAAAGCACCATCAGACTCCACACCCCCGTTCTGAGCAGGGGCTCTCACAGAGGTCAGGTTGGAAGGGGGATCCACAACATCTGACCTGCAAGAACAACACAAGTCTCCTGCCGATTCATTAAACAGGGAAAAACGAGTTAAATGGATGGGTCCGTACAATGTTTTGGCATCTGGGAATGCTGAAGTCTAGGGGCAGTTGGAGGGTCACAGGGAGACAGGAAGCCCATGGCACGTTCAGTGCCCGGATACTGAGCATAAAGACTTCTGAAGTGACGTGGTTTGGAAAGTAACGTATTGAAGGAAAATTGTAGCGTTCTACAGGTTCTACCCTTTTTAAATTTTACTTTGTTTTGTTTTTTTTGGCAAGTGATATCCACAGATGCAGAACTCTTTGGTGACTTAAGGCTATCTAATAAAATTCTGAAACAAAACTATCCTAAAAATATGTGATCTGAACAGCTAATAAACAGCCTAAAACTTTTCAGATTATTATCCTTCCTGGAACATGTCAGCTTGTACAGACATCTGAAATGAAACTAGTTCAGAGCAAAACCTACAAAACAAATCAATCAATGCCCATCACAGCATTGGAAAACATACTGGCACCTGCTCCCTCGCCAGTACCTTCTAATCAGAGACATATTCCTGAAGCGCACACGACAGCCAACTGATCATCGCGTGTGCTACTCACAACCTACTCCAAGTCAGCTCAAAAGCTGGTGTCCAAGAGATGGAATGATTGCAATAACAACACTTCAGTGAGTTACAGTCTTCCTTTTTTTTGCCCCTCGTCTCACAAACACCAAAATCCTTCCCCAAACGCTTAAACTGAAAACCAAAGTTAAGTGCTTGAAATGAGGATTGTGCAGAGCCACAGGAATTATGCTAATCAGAAAAACGTTGATCAGGAATTAAACCCATGCTTCTGGATAAGACGTTAACCAAAGTATCCACACCCCCGACTCGCTAGTCTTCAGTACTGTTTTCTTTCCATCTTACTCCCTTCAGCCTCTGGCCTATGACGCTCCCGTTTACGACACCAGCTACACCACAGCTCCCAGCAGACGAGAGGAGTTCAGCCTTTCATCTCGCTGCTTTCTAGGCAGAACGCCTCCATGAACTCCAAGGGCGGTTAGAATTGCTCAGATGTCTCCAACGTTGGTGAAGTCCGTTTGTGACGATAATACCATTAAACAGTTGTCAAGACACATTTGAGAGAAGACAGCAGTTTAAGGTTCCAAAAAGTGGTTTTCAGCCTTTTATGAAAAACTAGGCAATCCGCAAGACAAAGATATTCTTTTGAAGTTTCTTTTAAAAAATGCAGACATTGAGTCATGAAATTCATACTTCTGATAAGCAATAATTTATTAGTTCACAGCATTATTAAGAATTTCTCAAACTTTGTAAAAGCCAGCACTGTTTTATATATTTTTTTATCTCTCATGACCAGACCGATACAAAGAACTGTCTGATAGCACCATTCATAGGTGAAAGGCATCTATTTAGGTCATCTGCTTGTCTTCAAGTGCAGAATTATTTCTGGTAAAATATTATTTATATGAGACTCTCTGGGACTAAGGTAAGTCAAAGGAGAGCAAAATGGGCTGTGTTTACCTTGACACTTCCCAACTACAAGGCGTCTCCCCGGACCAGACACAAAAGTTACACGTGCAGAGCCCCTGACGCTCCGTGGCCTTTCAGACCAGAGATGTCTCCAGATGCCTCCACGTTCTCTGAAGGTGAGCACAGCTGTAGGCAGAACCACACAGGGTATCGCAAAGAGAGACACTTTTGTTGCTGGGAGGCAGGAAGGAGGGAGCTCCTGGTGGGTTTGCAGCCTTCTCCGTGGCCTCACAGAGCCAGCCGTAGGGATGCAGACGGGGAACGACCTCCCTGAACGTGGCCTGATGGTGGTAGCTTCAGCACACCACGAGTTTAACTACTGATGAAGTTTTTGTAAATGTTTTCCTAAAGGACAGTTCTAGGGAATTATTTTTAGGAAGATAAAAGTTGGAACTTGATAGATATTTATAGATAACTCCTTTCAGAACACAGCATAAAATAAAAGTCATTCTCACCTGCCTACTCAGCAGCAGCCTGAATTCTATCTAGAACAGTACCTGGGAATTCACAGAACCAACAAACAGCAAACTCCACATTCATAACAAAAAAAAACATATGAGGATACTTACATCTTCTGTATATGGTTTATAAATATACACACATACACATAATGCTTTATTAAAAATAATTAGGAAGACTCATTCACAGAGCTGCAGCAGAAAACAGTCTGATTAAGATATTGATATCTCATCAAATCAGTGAGAAATTACCAGGTAGCCTCCTTACAGTATCTTTGGAAATAATTCTCTCCAAATCTCTTTGATAAAGGTGAAAGCTAGGAAAACTGTTTCTGGTAAAACCACTATACATAAACAACCAAATTAAAGGTAATCACAACAGCTTCAAATGAACTTGCTCTGGAAGTAGTGCAAGAAGATCTAGTATGTGCAACAAAACCAAAGTCATGCTATAAACCTAGATGAAAGAATTAAAAACATGTATGCAAAAATGCAAAATGAGGTGCAGTGAGTCAAAGAAAAGATTCCATCTGCTTGAGACTTGCTGAGTTAATTATGGAAAACAGAAGATGCAAATCTCATTGATAACTCAGCAACCCAGTAAAACAAGGAAATTACATTCAGGCTCTTCCCTTCCCTGCTCCAAAACTTAAACCAGCATCAAGTACCGAATAACAACGGACTAATATAGTTTTGTAATAATTATAGAGCGGTTGAGAAGCATGTTGACATATACAGAAATATGTTTGCCAAAAATGTAATAAAAATAAAGTCTCTGCAATTTTGTGGTAAGGGTCAATGCTGAGAACACTGGGGCAGGCAGTCACCTTGTTTTTTAAGGGGATTTTTTTGAAAGACACCTGCCATTTCTAGAGAAACTGGAAGGAATACGACAAAATATAGGTGCACAGGTGAAAGACCTTGAGGTTGGAATTACTATTAATAAAGACAAGAAATGCAATTTATCCAACATAATTTACAAATGCTGAGACGTTTGAACAGCAGGGAACCTTGCTTTTTTGCAGTTTTTTTGCTTTGCTATTCTATATTCCAGTCATGTGAAAAACCACTGAAATACTATTTCACAGGGCAGTTTAACCCCACAATTTAAAATTAGGAAAAACTATTAATAGCAAGCAGTTACTATGTAATTTTACATAAGAGGTATCTGCAAAATAATCACGTCTCAAAGAAATCTCAGAATAATAATCAGCAGAAAACCTGCTCGTGCAATGTGTGCAACAGAGGTTTTGCAGCGCTCAAGAAATCTCCCTGAGAAAAGCTGGGAACATAACCCAAGCTCTCCTGAAAGGTTTTAATAAACCAGGGCAGCACTGGGATTTCACAGAGTAGAAGACAGAGAGGGTACTCTACAGTATCCATCAGGATTATAATCTGGGTCACATGTAAAACCAGAAATAGCCCCTTTTGTCTACAAAAATATTCCAACCCATCATTGCAGGCCCTGTTGATGCATGTTATGGGGTGGTTTGTCTTGATTACACGCAGCTGACTGTATGAATTCCATCTTTTATTCCCTGCGAGCTGAATTTCCTCTGCAGCTAATTGGGAGCCAGAGCGCTCTGCCTATGGGAAAGGCAGCAGCTACCGCAGCCTGCCTCCACCAGAATTTGTCTTTTGGAAGTGTTACAAGGCAATTTTTAAACGATGAAAATAAATGGAGAGGGGAAGGGGGAGGAGAGTCCACCAAGCAGTGAGACAGTCCAGGTTATTAAGTAGCGTGGGATGAGAGGCAGGAGGTGGCACCCCTCACACATCCTCACCTCCCCTCGCTAGCCACCGCTGCCACCCCAACTGAAACACAACACCAGGGATTGTTCTTTATCTGGAAGTGTGATGCAGCCCAAGAGCAATTTACAGGCTATAAGAAATTCATTCTTTTTTATGCTCTCCTGTATTACAAGTACAGGTCTACAAGAACACAGTGGTATTTTTCCCTGTTTCCTCCTTTTAGGGCAGACGAGAGATGTGCCCAGTGTCCCCTTCCACTATAAGTGACTATTGCTTTTACTTGACACTTGCTTTTCACTTTCCCATCAATGTCTAACCCAGGGAACCTACCCCTGAGCCTCTCCTCTGAACGCCACGTGGAATACGCTGCCACGAGTGTTTCATGAGTTTCCTTCCATAAAATAAATGCAAACAAAAAACCCCCTAGAATACAAGTGAATACTTGCTGAAATACACCCCCTGCCTCTTCAGTTCTGCTGTGCCCAAGACAAAAGCCAAGTCAAATAGTTTACAGGCATCTGCTGAGAGTAATGGTGGAAGAAAAAAAACCAAGAGAACATCACCTGCCCTTTCAGCGTGTCATTCATTCCCCAGCTTCCTAGCTTGTTCCAGTGTGGAAGAAGATGTATTTGTTTATAAACATAAGGATTTGCTGCCTAGTATTCTATGAAAATTTAGGATTGACCTAATAAGCGTACAGCTTGCCCCAAGTACCGCAGCCTCAGATTCCTTCTCTATATCCCTACAATACCAACACACAAGGGACAAGGACAGAGGAGGAGCCAAGGCACAAATAATTTATTTCACTTTCTGAAAGTTCAGTCTGGACTGTTGCTATTTAATTAGAGAAAGACAAACCACAGAGGGTGATCAGGAGCTCGAGGCAGCCCATCGAAGGCAGTCTAAGGTCTTACTCGCTGGCTGAGCCTATCAACCAGAAAAGCCACATCAGACCAGATCTAGGTGTGCTGAGCTTTAGGTCACAAGAGGGCAATGTGCTAAGAGCAAACTAAATGGGATTTCAGCTAAATGCTGATTATGTTATGCGATGAAGCAGATTGTGTATTCTCACATTAGCATCTCAGTTATCACTTCAAGCACGAAAAGCAGACAGAGAATTAGGGATGGGGAACACTGATTATAAACTCAAGAGTTTCTTACTCTAGCAGACACACCAAGTTCACCTCACGTGCTCATAATAAACAGCCCATGAGAAGGAATACTACAAGTAGGACAATTACAACGCCTGGATTTATTTACTCACCTTACACAAAGGGAATGGTATCAAAGATGTTTTAAAAACTTAATTTGATGATTTCCATAGGCACTACACAGAATAATGAAATAATAAAGCGCATCAGTGATTTCTACTGCACCCCAGAACAGGGACAAGGAACTGCAACATGTAACATCCCTTTTGAGACACACATCACTACCAAAAGTAAAAATAATAGCTGCGGTTTATTGCCACGATACATGTGGTATCAGATGCCTGAGCAGAATTTCATGAACTGTTTTTACTCAACCACTGAGACAGTATTTTAAACAGCCATGAAGAGGGTTTCTCCTACTGCTGTCCACAGTGCTTGGAGATTTAAAGTAAGTAAAAATGCAAAGAACATCTTGGGCTTAAAACAAGTTCTCTGCTTGTTCCTAGGAAGGGAGGTTATTTTATTGAAATAGATTTTATTTCTTCATCCTCATTCCCTATCTAACTGCTGCCTCTTTTCAAAGTCAGATCCAACTTAATCCCAGAGAGGCAAGGGAAAAGAAAATCTTCAGCTAAACCAAGAGAAGATCACCAGCAGACAAACCAAAAAAGCAGCTAACATATCATGACACAATGTTTCCACCTGGAGGTTTTTAGACATCAACTACATTTTTGTTGAAAATACTAGAAATTTCAAAGTTGTAGATAACTCCATGAAGCAAGAGTGGTGTGTGAACATGACACATGTAGCAATAGTTAATAAAATATTCACAAAGCTTGGCTAAATAAGAAAAAAAAATATTGATGATACATGTTGAAGCATTTTGAAAGACAGCATGATGTTTTCAATTCATTCACAGGAAAAAAAAAAATCAATCACAAAAAAAAAAAAATCACTCACTAGCCCAATCTGTTTTACTAAGCTAAAATAATGATATAATGAAATATTTTATATTCATATAATGAAATAATGATATAAAAACGGACGCAAACTGCCCTCAGCTGTTGCAGATCTCATTGTAACAAACTTTTTTATAATCTATAAAATTCCACAGGCAGCTGACTCCCCTTTCTTAAGTGATCCTTTTCCCTGGCATTGCCTTGTTAGAGATACCTACTTTAAGAGGTAGGAAGCTGCTCCTAAGTAACAACGTGTTAGTACAGTAACAAACTTGTGTGGCAAAGGCATTTTTTTCTCTCCCTTTTACCCTCCAACATAACCGCAGGAAAGAATAATCAACTGTGGAAAGACCTGAATAGTTCAATGGGCATAAAAGAGGTACTGGCAATAAATTAGAATATTGCAGCCCTCTTTATGGGTTTCAGCCATTGCTTCCCAGCTGATACCACACATGAATTTTAAGCAGCCTGCAGGGTCAGGGCAGCTCTTGAGAAGTGCTACAAGCCATTACCATGCATCATCATCAGCTCGGTCCTAATAGCGAGCCTTCACCACAAATCCAGCTTACTCACAGGACACCGGAGTCCAAAGCAGAACGACTATCACTAAGTTACTCTAGCAAGCGTGGAGGTTTTCGCTCTCCCAAATTTACAGACCTCTTTTCAGGCGGAATGCCTCTTACACAGGTCCCTATGCAACGATCAGCCCCATCTAAAGTCATCAGAAGCCAACCCGGAGCACAGGGTCACCTTTTTATTTAATCTAAGCTTATTCCTACATGTCTCATTTGGGAATAAGTCACTGCTTCCCTGGTTTTGTTCTGCCTGACGTGACACACAGACCCACAGGGAAGCCAACTGGAGTCCTGTGTGTCCAAGCCAGTTTTGGACACATGACATGTCACTGTGACTGGCCAGCCTGAAAAAAAAAAAAACCACATAAACCACAAAAAACCCAAAAAACCCCCACAAGAACAGCAGCAACAAAAAGCAAGAACACGCAGTTGTTTATTTCCAAATGTACTGCCTGCTGAAAAAATGAACCAATCAATCCCCCACCTCCATAACAACTCCTGGATTAGTGAAGTTCATTCCTGTCTACCCAGTATGAAAAATATCTTGAACCACTATAAAACATTTTACACCTGTGATAAAGCTTCTTAAATCCAGATCTTCTGAAAGGTTTAAAAAACAAACAAACAAACAAACAAAAAAAACCAACCACCAAAAAAACCCGACCTGAAAACTCCTTTGTGTGAGCTGTCAGAATTTGGTGGGGTTTTATCGCGCATACTTGCAAAGAAAGCAAGGGTTAAAAATAGGAACCAAAATTCGAGGGGCAGCGTGACAGCGCGGCAGGTGCCACGCAGCTGCACCCAACGGGACCACGGCTCTTTGCTTCCATCCTGACAGGTCCCATCTCCTGCCCCGACGGACTGAGGGCACTGGAACTACAACTGACATCCCCAGAGCACAGAAATCTCTCAAGAACAGTTCTGTCAGGTTCTTAATGGCTGTGATTTTATTCATGGGGGCTGCGGGCTGGCTAACCACCACCCCAGTGGGAAGCAGCAGGACTCTGAATTTAACATTTAGCCTTAGTTTATCTTCCACAGGAGATAAATCTCTAAGAGAAAGGGAAACAGCAAATGGTCTAACACAATGCATTTTCAGACAAGTAGCATTTGGTCAGAAGAAAGAAGCTCCTTCACCTTTCGCCTCCACTACCCCTTCATCCAACTAGAAGATGCTGGAGAACATTTATAGAGAGTGTTTCAGTAACAGCACTTTGAAAAAAAATATAGAGGTAGAACAGTCTTCGGTAACCCCACCCCCCTTTCCCTAACATGGCTCCTGCCCTTTGAAAAAATATGAAATCTCTTGAGTGCTTTCATATCTTGAAGGGGTAAAGGTGCAAAAGAGCACGGCTGTATTTCAAACACAGATGCACAAATCGGTTCATGGCTGCCGAAGCTGCTCTGCTGGAAGTGGTAAAACCAGCCAGAAATGTCACTTAGTTACAGGCACAACCTCACATCAAAGCAATAGGTGATGAGAGCCAAGAATACGGCGGTCACCATTTAGAATGTTTTACCAGTCTTCTCCCCTCCTACAGCAGCATTCCATCACTGCTGGAGTCGTCAGGGGGTCTTGCTCTTACGTTTACCACCTTTTCTGCATTTAATGTATTAATCCAAAAATCCCTCTGGTGATCAGAAGCAGCAAACTAGAGAAAAGCACTAAATAATATGGGAAACTGAAAGCCCTTGAATTATTCACAGAATTCAAACAGTTTTTGAAGTACACCGTGGCGTTTCGATAGCCATGTAATTCAGTCTGACATCACGAGCTACAGCCCTGCAATGCTAATTCGGGAGATGATTACAGCTCTAAGAGGTTGATGCAATCAGCCTTCATCTACAGGCATCTCTGGTCTGCCTTCCCAAAGGACTAAGGATCTAAATTCTAAATTCAAGGGGGGCATCCGTCCACCCAGATGTGGCTAAGAGAATTTCACGAATCAAACAGTAACAACTCGCTGGGACTCGCTGGTGGTTAGCGTCACTATTAACTTGTTAATTTTCACACACAACTTAAGTGAAACCACGTATGCTGCAAGATCCCACGACAGCCTTTTGGTGAAAAATTCAGCATGTAACGCAAGAGTGGGAATTTATTTGCTGGGACTAAGATCTATCACCACATGTTCTCCCTGTACTACTTCTAACTGCTAAACCTCAAGACCTCTGTGAGGGCATTATTACAGTCGCTTAAGGCAAAAGCTAGAACCCAGGCTCTGTCTCAAATCAGGAAGTTTCTCCACCTACTGTGCACTCTTCTCCCTCCTCTACAGTTTGTTTGGGGAGGTAGAAGGAAGATAGAAGCGTTCCTATTCTGTAAGACATCAAATGAAGTTTTATCTCAAAGAATCTTAACACATCACTGTCCACTCTGAGACACAGATAAAGTTCTGACGATGCAGAAGAGAAGGATTCCAATCCTCAGGGCCTCTTCCTTAGACTAGGGTACACCAGTGGGAATTCTGCTACTCATTTTACGATCTAGGAGGATACTCATTGTAAGGGTAATCCCGATTTTTATTCTTGCTATTCTAACCTCTCACTAACGATTCAGAAAGGAACCATGGAGAGGCTGGCACACGATTTGTTAAATTACAGCTCTCAAGCTTCAACTGTTAAGTCACGTTTAGTTCAACACAAACCAGACAACACTACACGCTCTTCATGAAGAATTAAAGATGCAAGAATGAAAGCTTGTATTCAAGTGGTTGAAACAAAGTTATCAAGCTCAACAAAAGCCAGGTACCACGTAACTAACTCCCAGATTCCATCAAAACAGAGCAGGAATACTTAAATCTTAGTCTAAATTAGATCTGTAACAATCTTCACAGAAATAGGCAAGTCAAGTAGCAAAGCTATCTTTGGAAAAAATCTATTAGCCGTAATGGAATGATAATCCTCTTAGATTCATTGATGCTGACAGATTAAATACTTTAAACTCATCTTTTATTTTGTTAGCTCATTTGACACAAAATAAGTCCTACATTTTTAATATTACAGTGGGAGTAGAAGGAGTTTTGCTGGTACTGTGGCAAATCCGGTATTAACGGAAGGCCTCTGGGTATTCAGGAGAACTGTATGTTACCACGTGGCAACTGGAAAGGACTAACTTGTTTGCACTTTTAACATACTACCACTATTTATTATTAGAAACCAAATTAATATTACTGAATTTGCTTTCTATTTACAATAAAAGCTGGACTGACAACAAGAGAGAATGCATGAATAAACACATTTTCCCTATTATAAAGTGTTAAATAATACAGGATTACGTACACTGCCAGCCTTTTGCTCCCAGCGTCAGGCTGGCACATCTCCCATAACGGAGCAGCCTCTTCCTTTCTCCTTCAAGACGCCACCGTGCTCCAGCAACAGCAAAACATTTGACAGCAGCACTTTGCAGTCCCAGATGCAACAGCCAGCCAGACTCCCCATACGTACTCACAGATCCTCCGTGCTCCTCGGGAGAGCCCCAGTTACCAAACTAACTCACTGTTCTAGCAACAGCGACTTCCCCAGAAATTTATTCACAAAACCTTTCTAAAAGGCCACTTTCATACTTCTGCTGAGCAAACTTAAGTGACAAGACATGGAAAGTTTTCCTTATAAAAAAACCCTATTTCCCGCATAGCCCTTTGCAATAAATTTTGAGATGTTTGTATTCACTCAGAAATAAATAATATATTCCAGGCCTAGCATCATGCATTATTTCTAGCTTATTACAGGTGCCCAAAACCCCAACCTAGCAAAAATCTGAATGGATGCAGCAGGCAGTAAAATAAGACAAATCTCCAGCATCTCACCTCGTGTGGGTCCACCTTAGCTTAACATACACCAAGTTATTCAATTCTGGATCTGTAAATTTGACCTGTTGATTCTGTCAGGATTCTATAGTTTATAACGGTAAATAAGAGGTTTTTACTGCTATATTTATCACTGGAATACTTGTCAGCTACTTTTTTTTATAAAAGGGAAATTACTGATCATTTGCCTATGAACCATGGAAGGAGGCTCAAAAATCTTAAAAAAAAAAAGCGCAAGCATAATTATCCAGGAAAAAAAATCATTGAGTTCCAGAATTAGAAAGCTATTTTAACAAATCCGTATTTTCTTCAAGATTACTTAGCTCCGAGAACTACATGATGTGACTAACAACATTCAGAACCTTATCTGGAAGCCTTCAGTTAGGACACAGTGCTGAAGAGGAATGACACGCATTAAACAGATGTACCACCTCTTGTCTCCCAGGGCGCCCACCGCCTGCCTTATCGATCTGCAGCACAGAGCTCTGACAGGCAAAGCCTTCCCAACTGCTACCCAACATTACTTTTTTTTTTTATTCCAAACAGCGGCACGGTCTTTACAGCCAAGTTAAAAGATACAAACCGAAAAGTTCCATCTGAAAACTAGCTTTATTTATGTCGGCGGCGGTAAATACCTTACAATATATCATCGCCAGCAAATACCTCCCGAATTGGAACTTGAAATTAATATTTCAAAGGGTAATGGCTTACCACGGATCTTTAGCGGTTTTAAATCTGGCCTAGAACACAGCTAACCTGGAGCATCTGTCATCATAAAAGTCACAGACACATCTGTTGAACTGCAAATCAGATATGGTTTTAGATGAAAGGTTGAATTCAATTAATAGAGCAAATTTGTTTTTCTGTAATGCAATTTATTATTGGGAATGGTGTAAGTATAGAAGCAATTTTGTGAATAACTGTTCACAATTTATAAAAAATCTCCATGTTTGCTCTTTTTACGGTCATTGTCTGCCAGGATTCAAGCAATTCAATTTCACATGCAGAAACGCTCACAGAAGAAAAGTTTTAGATCCACAAAAGCACCTTCTACTGAAAAAAAAAAAAAAAAAAATTAAGAATACCCAACTAGAAGACAAGTAATACAGCACTTCCTTTAACCATTTACACATGAGCAACCTGCAGCGGTATTTCAGTTTTCTGTGCAGCCGAAGAGCACTGAAAAACTCACAGAACAAAATCCAAAATATTTTTGGTTTATCCTTCTACAAATGAAACTCTCACCAACAAGGAACAGACTTTTTCAAAAAGCTTTCTGACAGCCAACACAAGTTAAGACATAAAAGCATGTTAAATGTTGGTTTAATTCTCCGTTCAGCATCAAGGCAAAAAACAGGTCCCCTGGAAAAAGTCAGAAGTTTTTTTGTTGTTGTTGTTGGTTTTTTGGTTTTTTTTTTTTTTTTTTTTTTTTAAAACAGGCATGGATATGATGAAACAAAAAAGAGCTCAGCCCCCCTATTTCCACTGATTCTGATGACGTTGATTATGTTTAGACACATTTAATAAGCTTTATCCACAGATTCATTATGCTTTACTCCAGCGTTTCAAGCGTTGAAGCATCTGTTGGACCTTCGAAGTTGAGAAGCCGTTTACAATTGCCCCCAAACCCTGGTGTACAGGTCCTGCCCAGGGGGCAAGAAAAGGTCACCACCACCACAGAGCCCCTTCCCGCGAGGTTACAGGTCAGCACTGGGGCTGGGACCAAACTGCAGGAAGATCCAAGTCCCAACCAAGCCTTCAACACCTCAGGTCCCTGGTGATGACAGGCACGGAACCGGCATGGAACTGCAACCCAGGCAGTGCAGAAATCTGGTCCGCAGCATCCACAGAGCAGATGCTGCAGCTTCTCTACCTGCAAAGTTGCCTGGTATGTCTCAAAGGCAGAGCCTCTACTAAAAATTTTTTTCTGGGAAACAGCAGACCCAGAGGGTATATCTGGCATCTCAGCTGAGCCACCTCCCAGGCCAGCTCCCCCTCAGATGGCAACTCAGTCCCAGGCAGCATCAGTTGGATGCAGAGTGAGTAATTAACGTTAGGGCTTCCCAATTTGCATTGCTTTGCCATTGGAACCGCCCAGATCCTGGCTGCTTCTCCTCTCAATGCCTTGCAGTAGGCTTCTGGCTTTTAAAAACTCCTCAGAACACTGTTATCTAGAAATTAAGGTTGTTGGCTGCTTGTATTTTTCTCTTCCCATGACATGTTAAAGCAGAGGTTTCCAGTGAGATCCTCACAGTAGGATTATCCAACACATATGGTAACTTTTTTTTTTTTAGCAAAGTATAGAAAGACCAGGATAGCTATATGCCAAAATTATGTTTATGATGCACTCATGTAATCTCACATACATATTCCTGTCTGAGAAACCGTGTTAATTTGCCATTGTTCAGCCTCAATACAGACTCAGTATTGCACAAAGAATACCTTGTATAAGCAAATTAATTAGATACCGCCTATTCATCCTCTTCAATAATCCAAAAGCAAGCTAATTGCTAAGTAAATTCAAACCATGCTAAGCTTCCTAAAGGAAATATTTTTAACCTAATGGAACTAAATGAACTCCGTGCATCAGGGTTTCATTGAGGTCTGTAACTTTCTAAAATTCAAAAAAGAAATGGGCAAAAACGAGACAAAAATACCTACATCAGTAGTCAGAAGAACATTCATTAGGGAACATCATGTTTAAGTGTAATTGCCCTCCAACTTCCCTTGCATGGAAGTTCCTATAAAACATTTGGGACTAAACAGTATCAGGCCAGTAACTGGACTCCACTGACCAAGAGCCTGCAATAACAGTTTCATTATTAACAACATCTCCGAATGGTGTTAAAAAAGGCCACAAAAGCCTGAGTGGGGAGGGGAAGATGGATGAAAACGACATTGATCACAATTAGGCAGGTAACTGCCAAGGTTCGGATTACTCAGGCTCGTACATACTGTTAGCATCTTCTCATACCTACCTGCAAGATGCTCTACAGTGTGGTTTATTGACCTCTAATGAGATATGACAGAGCATAAAAAAATTCATACATAGAAATACTTGGCTAAGGCCGCATGATACAACCCAACTATTAAAGTTCTTCGGAAGTATAAATAGAAAATGAAACATTTTTCTATTTTATACAAATGAATCTGACCATCTGCTTCACTGCAACAGCAGCAGCATCTAAAAACAACTGAAACAGCAGCCTCTGGTGTTAAAATCCAGTTCTTTTTCTCAGACTCCACCTTTCACCAGAACGTAGAACTGAAAATACAGAAAAGATAAACCAAGCGGCCCTGAGGAATCCTTTGCACCATAAGTAATTTTCCATCTTAGCATATAAATACTATTTGTGTTTGCCTTCTGTAATTCACTGTGAAAACATCATCAGATTAGCTTCTATTCTGCCCTAGTGAAAACTCGTCTTGATACAAAGTCCTCTTACTGTATGATGATGGAAAAAAATTTTTCACAGCATGGAAAGCTCATTTCACCCCTGTACAGATCAAGCTTTATTCTCCACATCTGAAGAGACAGACGTTTCCCACCTCTTGAGCACGTACACGAACAAGCACGTGTGGACAAGGAGAAGCCAAGAAAACCCACCCCGGCAATACACTACCTTAAAGGGCAGAATTATCCTGTCCTTCCAAAAAGGCACTATGTTCACAGGAATGACTGCATCAGGAAAAATGCCTGATGGAGGCTGTGCACACCTCACTTCCAGGACAGGATCATACAGCTCTTCAGGTTTTTGGTTGAGTCAAGCAAGGAAAATACTGCCACTCTGATCTGTAGCATTCCAGAAACCCGTGGCATGCCCTGTGCAAAGCGGTAAGATACTCAGGTATTATCAGGGTGCAAAGCATTAGTGTTCTGGAACACACAAAACTCAAGCATGTTCACCTCCAAAGTCAATCTTATACACAACAACAATGCTGAGACTTTCCCACTCTTTCTGAATTATCTCACAAACTCCGCTCCAACAAATCACAAAGGCAGCAGTAAATGCAGAAGAAATTCAGGACTAAACAGAAGCCTGAACGAAACTTGACTGAAAAAAAGCCACACACACAGGTGCTCTAGGAGTTCTGAAACACGACCACCGCCGCATCGAGCATGCAGTTCTGAAACACTGTTCCTTCGAGCCCCCAAACTTCCTTTAGTTTTAGAGACATTAATTACTCTTCTCTTGAAACCCGAGTTTCTCTATGTGTGAAAACAGAAGGAATGCTCTACCACACACAAACTGGGTCTGCATCACTGTGGAGATCTGAGAAAGATAACGCACTATTTAATGAACCCACAAGTAAAGGAAGTTTATTTTCTGAGCAGTTACAAAGTCAAATAATATAAACACTGACAGAGAAGCCCACATAAACCACCACACCCAACAGGGCGAGTGGAAGGATGGTTCAAAGCAAAGCACGTGGTTTGTTATTTCAATGAATGCTTTGTCCTAACGAAACAAAAATACAACATTACCTGAATGGAGTGATTTGAACAAAGTCATGCAAGAGCTTCCTACAGCACCCATGTCCTGCCTTTACTTTTGTTTACTCCTGTATCACAGGAGTGATAATATTTCAAGCCTACATCTAGCTGAGATATTAATAAGATGCATACTTCAAGATCAAATAAATCAATATGCTGACACGGTGTGTATTCAGCTGGGGCTGGCGTGTCAGAAACATTTCAAATAGTAAACTGTTGAATGTACTTACAAATAATCAAACAGCTTTACTCTCAGCAGGGTATCAAGAACAGAGAGAACTTGAGACAGTCTAATAAAGCAACAGAAATAATATACTTCCTTTTGGATGTAGAAATCAGGACACCTAAAAGCCCTCCCTACTCTGCTAATGCAGTGTAAACTCTGAAGCAGAGCTGGCTGCAGCAGACCAACAGCATCCCTCCAACACAGCGTCAGCGACAGCTCTTGCAGCGCTCGAAGCACTCCGCAAACGCGGACAGAGCCCTCCCAGACACGAAGGACATTCTAGCCCACTCACACTGAAAATAACGGAGGCTCATCTAATTCGCACAAAGACGTTATTAAATGCAAGACAAAAGGTACAATCGGGATACAAATAACTTGCACACCAGCTCTGCCTTCACCACTAGGTTTATTTCAGTATCGATAGAACTTGTTATTTTTACCTTTCTAAAACAAGCATTATTTCTCCAAGAGCTCTGCTGTCCAGTGACTGGTTTGTTGTCTTGGTTCCTAGATGCAGGATAATACTTTAAATATGCAGCTCTCTGGACTGCATGTTATTGGTGCTTCTTTTTTTTTGTTAAAAAATATTTTTAAAAAATCCAAAAATTTTCAGACTAGAAGGAGATACTTGCTTCAACAGCTTACTGTCCACAGACCCACCCCTATTCCATCAGATGGCTTAGCAGAACATTTTATCATAATAAGATCAGTAGCAATATGCAGTGGCTACCAAGCTGTACAGTAAGTACCACACTACTGGAAAAGAAAAATCCCTAAACAATGCTTATTTAGAACAAAATGTACTCAGATCTACAAACACCACGTAACACATAGCTTTAGGCTTTAATATCAAGACACAGAAGAATACTAATGTTCATGTTTTACAGACATCTTTATTCAGATGCATGCAACCCCAAATTAGTTTAAATGCATCAGTGAGATAATAAATATTAGCGACTCTCTTCTCATTTTCAAATTACCGTAGTGTCTATCCAATTCTGCCTGCAAGATAAAAGCCCAAAGCTATAGATGTACATTCATTCCAATGGATTTAAAAGGCTGGGTGAAGGGTATCTACGAGCATTTCACTTTAACCCCCGTGCTGAATAGAATCCTGGAATACAATTTCTTTTCAGAGGCTGCTTTTAGACAACTTCATAAACTAAACCGGTTTGTTAACTGAGGTTAACTGAGCCAAAGCTACAAACAAACCCCATGCAACATCACAACTGAGAGACTACAGGCACCAGACTGATGGGGGGGAAAAAAAAAAAAAAAAAAAGCTGTTCTTCCTCAAAATAACATCCAAACCCAGTTCTGCTCCAGTCTAGAACCTGAAGTGTCCTGCGTAGCAAATTTTAATTAAATAGTTGAAAATTGTTTCTTAACAGCAACATTAGAGCCATGCTGCTACGCTCGACTTGCGGTGGGAGATTTCGGAGGGTTACAGGGCCTGATCCTGACCATACTTCACACGGTGCCAGAACTGCCCTAGAGTTGTGCCAGACGTGCAAAACAAAAAGCCCCCCGCGGGGGCTCCCTCGCCCCTCTCCCCATTGACACCTCTTTGGGCACAAACCCCTAAAAACCCCCAATTCCAGCCGTTAACAAGAACAGGAGGAAAATACTACAGCAGCCCCCCCCCCCTTCCCCAAAGCAAACACATTTTGTGCCATCTTTATTAATATTGCATGGTCCTGTGATCAAAAAAAAAAAATTTTTTTCTTGCCAGGAGTGTCACTGTTTCACTCTCCCTTCCCCCCCATCTAATTGGATATAAATATTTTTATTATATACTTGATAAGGAAGCGTGACAGACATCCAAGCAAATTATAAGGCAAAAAAAAAAAAAAATCATCAGTTTGATCAAGCGAAATTGCTGCTGCTCTACTCTGAATAGATTTTTATCAATAAGAAATTGGAAAACAAAGGTTGCACTTGAAGAAAGGGAAAGCTGCTGGAGGTCTTCTGGTCTTAACGGACACACCAGCTCTTCCAGTTGGGGCCAACGTGTGGGATTTTATGGATTAATGTTGTTTTCTTTACCACAGGGATCAGTGAGTGGAGCGGGAGAGGGAAGGAAAAAAAAAAAGCCCCGGTGAAATCTGGTGTGTCAGTGCTGCTGGGGGGATACAAAACCGGCAGTGATGGAGCAGAAAAAGGTACAAAAGGAGATTTGCTGCTAATGAAGTCCCTCACCATGAGATCCCTACCACACGACAACAAGGATCACGTTTGCATCGTGGTGACTGTAAAAGAATTATCCTTGTGGAAGTCAAACATGAGATATTCCAAGCCAAGATACTACAACGTGGCTTCGGTGCACAAAATACCCCTGAAATACCACATTTGTTCTCCATTTCCCTTTCTTTTGGAAATAAACTCCACTTCCATCAGGTGCCAAGACCTTAAGTCAGAATACAGGGGTTTATTCCCATCCAAGCTTCACCCTTGAGCAACTGCACTAAGTTCACTCCGCCCCAGCTTCACAAAATCCAAAGTGTGCACATACCTTAAGTTTCAGAGGTCTGTTACTACTAAGAAAATGTTTTGAAATCCCTGACTGATAAATTCTGGAAAAACACAGAAATATTAGTTACAGATACTAACGTCTTGTCCATTGGTCCTCCTGCAGGCTAGCTTTCTGCTGTTTTCAGGAGGAAACAAATAATTAAAGCAAAAAGGAATCTGTAAACAGAATTTTAAGAGAAAAAAAATCGATATTTGAGAACATCACATCAGAAGATCTCTTATTCCCTTTCCATCATGTGTTTTCTAGCTCACAGTGAAGAGCAGAGCTGCAAAGGCAGAGAGCAAATATATGAAAAATACAATTATTATTTTTTTTTCTTCAGCAGTCTTTTAGGTCATTCTCCACCTTCAATGGGTTCCAAAGGAAAAAAAAAAAATCAATCAAAAACAAACATGGAGGACCAGAACCGGAAAGCTACACAGGAAAGTTTTTACACATCAGAGCACCAAGCATACTCCCTTTAAAGTCTTAGCATGTCAGCAACACAGCCCTATTTTCCAGTCCATACAGACAGCCACTTTTGCTTCAAGCCCAAGTAATTATCTATTTTTGCCTATGCCACTGAGTCCGTGTTTGGTGCTTTAGATAAAAATATCAACTTCTCAGTTATGATGGGGAAGAAGAGAGCAAAATCAGAATAAAAAGGGCAACAGCTGGTAACTTCAATCAGTGCACTTGGAAATCTAAATAATCAGAATATTCCACAAAGATAAAATCTGCGGGTGGGGGAAGCATGCAGCAGTTGGAGCTGGGGACATGCAGCTAAGGATGAAATTATACATTCGTTAAGCACTGATGCACACTGGTGATGTACAGCACCTTACAGAAACAAAGCTCTCTATGTGCTCTGGCAGTCCAACGGGCCACTACATTTCTACAGATGTAGTCTATTTAATACAGCATTGTACCACGAGGAAAGTCACAAGGAAAGAAGGAATCTGCCTTTGATACCAGGGTGTGAGCAGGAATGGAAGAGGAGGCAGGAACCCAGCCAAAGCGGATTAATGGCATTAATAGAGGAAAATGAAGAAAAATTAAAGCAGCTGAAAATGCTGAAGGAAGACATGTGTTCTTCCCTAGCACTTCCAGGGTTAAACTTTACAATGAGCAATATTCGTTTCCCGACAAAGTCCATATTCCACATCTGGGATTCTACATATCCTAGAATCTGAAAGTCTACAGTTTGACGCAGCTGTTGAAAAGACAACACTACAGAGAAACCAAAACCAAAACCAAAGCAACTTTCTCAAGTACCTTGATCACAGCAACCAGAGATCCGGGCAGTAGGAAAGTGCCTGTGGGAGGGACACACTGAATCCGTAACCAAAAGTCTCGAGTCCATCTCCAGCTCTGCCCCTCGGCTGATAGTTCTGAGCAGGTTTTTCCCCACATCTCAGGTGCCACCTTGTACTGTGCCATTGAGCTGGTTGCTAAAGAGGTTTCTACAGTCTTCAACCACATTAACTTATTAAACACACAGCACTTTACAACTAGGAAATACATTTTTCTAGCTGGAATATGTCAATACTCTAATAATTTTCAATAAGTCATACAGCTACAGCCTGAAGGGGGGAGGAAAAAATAAAAAATAAATCCCCTCCTCCACCCTGGAAGCTCAGCAAAATGTTCCAGCTGAGTTTGCAAAGGTGCTTTCAGCCTCTATCTGAAGTGCAACATAAAAATTTGCAGCCAGGTGATTACATTTTGTTTCTTACTTGATGTATGACCTTGGAGTAACCCACCTGTGATTGGCAATAAATCAGAATTCGCATCACCCGCGTGTCAGGGGCCAGGCTGGGGGAGGTCACTGCTGACATGCTCTCAGGGGAAAAGACAGTGGCTTCAGTCTGCAGCTCTTGCAAAGAAAACATACCCGAGATGGCACTGGAATCTGATAGAATGGACCATTGCTACACTTAGCATATATAATGATAAAAGGAGAATGAATGCATCGAAACCATCATGGAGAATGTGAGACATGTACCCGCTGGCTCCAATGCAAGTATCCACATCTGTACTGCAGGTAAAGAACCCAGCAGCAAGCAAGAACATCCAACTAAAGTAATGAAATTATGTGAAGCACTTTGAATGGGCTCAGTTGTAGTGACACAGAAGCCAAGAAAATTTAAAAAAATCCAACTTGTTTTTAACACATTTCCAACATTTATCCTTCCCCTTCTCTCTCTCTCTCTCTCTCTCTCACAAGAGTACCCTGAACAAAATGGGATCTAAAAAATGACCCAACCCACCAGGAAGAGTTGTTGTTGTGAGAAAGTTTTGACCCTACCTGGCTTGATCCAGCGATTCCTACAAACCCACTACCTGTTGCATTCAGAAATAACACGGGGACGAGCCTTTCACTGCAAAGTGCATCCCGTTGACTTGGGTGTCTCATTTTATGGCATTGAGCTAAGGAAATGGCCGCTGCTGCATAATGCAGGAAAAAGAGGAAGTCTGGGCTCGGATGATTCATTACCTCTCCAGGTAGCAAAGGTAGAAGTGGATTAAACTGCCCCTGTGGTAGCTCTACGCATCCCAGGTATCAAGACGGCGCTCTTTGGCTCTGCAGACCAGGTGTGTGTGCATGTGCCAGGAGGAAAAAAAAAACCTGTTTTCCTCTCCACTGCACACCTAACACAGAACACCAGCAGTGCATTCGTTCCGTAGATGCTGGTATAAACTAACGGCCGAAGGACAGGAGAGCTGCCTAACAGCTGCCCAGGGAGGCTGAGCCGGTATTAGTGTGTCTCAGGGACCCCATCCCTCAGTGCGATTCAAGGTGCTACTTGCTCACGGCAGTTACGGCTCGATCTTGAGTTTTCAACACATTTTGATAGTGGGGCCTGTGTGTGGATTGTCCAACCATAACGGGAGTGCTCGCTGTACCATACAGATGTGCTCTAGATCGTCACTGAAGCTGAGCTCCAACCTGACATCATTTTAGTTGTAGAGATCTTTGTCACAGTCCTGTACATTATTTTGTAAAGCAATCCCAGAGGACACAAGGATGGGGCTCAAAAGGAATTAAGGAAATTCATAAACACATCAGTGAATATTAAAGCCAATCGATTGTTTAAGCAACCTCCAGTTCAGGAGGAGCCTATACATCAGTGAGAGCAGAAGTACTCTGCTCCTGGCTTGCACAAGTGTCGAGTGCTCCTCTCAGGGACAGGTGACAGGGCAGATGGACCATTAAGAGCCTGACCAGCAAAGCCATTCATATGCACGGAGCGACAGAGATAACGGCGAGTGGAGTGTTCCACGGGACATCATGAATATGCAGAAACAGCTGAAATTCAGCCTGTTCTTTTTCCTTTGCCCTCAAGTTTATGACAGTCCATAGCTGCCTCTCTGCTCTTCTACAGGCCTCTCTCCGAACAAAACAGAGACGGAGCTTTGGATCACCAGACATTTAAAGAACACAGTCCCTCGTCCCTCCCACTTTAAAGAATGTGCTCTGGCAGGCCAACTGTAAAAAACAATGGCCAGATATTTCTTCTGTCCAACCATCCCTCCACCTCTGCAACAAGGCCTGCCTCTGAAGCTCTTCCTGAGCACGGAACGCCCGTTTTTGCTGTCTGCATCCTGCCGGCAGCGCCGTGCTCCAACAGCCTCCTGGCAGCTGGGATGCTCTGCAGGCGGAGAGAGCGGCTTCAAGATGAGGGTCTCGCATTCCCACTACTTCTAGAAATTTTAAACCTAAATTATTATGAAGAAAGTTTTCTACATTTGTTCTCCTCTTATGCAACACCCCTCTTTCCTGTCCGTAAGATCGGGGTTTCGAGGTTGCGTTTCCTTTAGAACAGGGTCCGTCTCTTTACACAACTTGGTAAAATCTTACAAAGTAACATGACCCCAAGGACAACAAAAATACTTAGCAGCAAGATATGCGACTGGATCCAGCCACATGGTATTTAGAAACAATCCCTAACAGACTGAGTTGCCATAGCACCTGCTACACCAGTATTATAACATATACGTGTGGCAATCAACCAGGCAGCCAGAGCCCGCATACCAGCCTTCCGTGAACAGTTTTGTTTTCAGTTGCGTTTTACAGTCTTTTCAGCAGTATTCTAGGAATTGAGAGTACATAGGCTAAAAACTGTTCATCTATGTATTTCGAGTCCCAGCTTTGTAATTTCTGTGCACCGTTGCTCGTGCTGGATTTGCAGCTCTGCATTAGGACATCTAGTGGCTGCATAATTTACTGTATATATACACATATCTGGATATATTATTTAGATTTCCCGTCAGAAAGCTCATGTCTTCTTTTCTAAAGCTTAGTAAGACTTACCTGAGAGCATCTCAGGATTTCTGTCTGTTCTGCGGTATAACCCCAGCACATCCCTGGACAGAGGACTCTGAAGTGTCAGCACGACAGAGTGATGGGCACATGTGCCAATTTCCACTTTATCTGTCATCGGGGTATCACAGTAGCATGTTTACCTCTGATCCATAACACTCCCTTACTCTTTGCAATGTACATAACTCTTCTTGGCTTTAGGTTAGAGAGATTTTTTCCTTTTTCTACATTTCAGTAACTTGAATTGAGAGTGTGTTGCTCTCAGGTTTTGCGTTTTGTTTCCATATCAATAAAAAATTATATAAACCCTTTAATTGCAAAGGATAGACTTCAGTCTCCTCAGAGATGGAATAAAAAACCTTAAAAAAAAAAAAGACCATGATGTTTCTTTAAACAATTCCCTCCCGGTTGCTTTAAAGTGAAGTCACCATTTGAGCTGTCATAAACCATCATTTCTGATGAGTTAAAAATCTATATTATTTTAAAATTGATTAATCTAAGATGAAATACAATATGACTCTTTGCATTTTCCTGTGTTTACTCATTCCAAAAAATCGACAGACACCACAGAGCAAAGTTAATCTGATAAAAAGTAAAATGCTGAAGTGGTTGGCTGTGCATCAGAATAGGAAAATGTGGATTAACATGCCACGGGGGTGATGAACATCTGAACTTCACTAATCGATTTTAAGAATCATCAGACCTAGGCATTTAGAAAATGTCATAATCTTAATACCTAATTCACTCCTTGATTTGTAATTTGGAGAAACCCGCTGCACTTGAAATTTTACCTGCAGCATTTTCTTCAACCGGGCAAAGAACAACTCCTATCTCATCATTAATTATTATTTTATTTCCATGCCCTTTTTATATTTCTCCACACCAATTAGTACCCTGATCCCACCCACATTCCCTTCTTGCACATCCAGGCATTTTTGTTGTGGCTGAGGGTGGATTACAGGCAAAGGGCAGCTGTTCAATATGCTCTAACCTCCGCACAAAGAGCTCAGGCTGCAAACAGAGAGCACACATCACCGGTACTCCCCATCTTCAGAGTCACTCACTAAGTATCTATTCCAGATTTAGCATCCTGGCTCAGATCTTCCTGTCTGAACTTTTACTTGGAATGGGAGGTGCATGGCAAGAAATAGATGCTGCAAGGGTGAGATGCGCATGGATTAGAAAGTGTGCTTTGAGAGCAAACAAAGAAAATCAAAAGCAGCAGGGCATTAGACAAGCAATTCAGTAGCTTGGCTAGTTGTAATTTGTGGTTAAGAAAAAAAGAAAAAAGGTTACGCCTCCAAGCAGTAAGAGACTATCTTAGAGATTCTTCAAACCGTGGCAGACATTGGGGTACAGTTGGGAGCTGGCAGGGACGCTACTGGCTGTGAGCAAGAGCACAGTGAGAGGGCAAGGGACAAGAAACACTGGGCCAGTCTGTTTCTGTTCTGCCCACACAGAAGAAAAGTCTCAGTCCGAGGTAGTGTTGTTCCCAAAAGGCTGTTACTGAGGAAGCTCAGAACCTTCTCACCAAGTGGGAAGTTAATGCCACCTTTTTTTGACCAAATTTACACAGCACCGCAGAGGAGAATTCACCGAGAGCTTCCTCTGGCAATGAAGCAGTGAAGGCTGAGAGAGTCAGGGACTCTGCGTGGTTACAGCCCCGCCACCGCAGGCAGAGGGTCCCCAGGCAGCAGGAACACCTAAAGGAGCTTTGTAATGGGAGAGCTGAACCTCGCCCTCACACCTCCCTTCCTGCGAGGAAAAAACTCCATCAAATAAAACAAAACAAAACAAACCCGACCTGAAAAGCTCAGAAAATCCTTGCATGGAGCCTGGCAAAGAAAGATCATCAGCTAACTGGCAAGGTAAGAGGTTAACGCTCCCGACCAGGGTTAATGAGACAGGCCGAGTTTCACCCTGGGTGTTGCCACATGTTTCCTCGGAAGCCCGAGGTCCTGGGGGAAAGATGCTGAAGCAGGCACCAGTCATTTAAATTGCAAACATGTTTGGCTTGATTAGGGACACTTCACCCTGCTTTGATTTGCTGAATGTGTCGGACTAATCGCACACAGCTCCTGCCTCCCCTTTTTGCTAACCACTGCACTGAAGCCTCACGGTGAGTCATGAGAAATGGGAGATTATTTTTATCCTAATTAAGTACAGTTTTGTCAGGACTTAATAATGTGACACCTGCGTATTTCAAGTTACCTAATTGTGCCTCTGAAATGGCCACATAATAATGACTTTTCAATAACAAGAGGAAAAGGAGGAAGTGAACTCTTTGCTTTATTATTTTCGTTTTAATCTCCAGCGCAAAAGCAGAGGGCATCCACCTAGTAACTACAGTTCTGAATTATTCATAATTAGTCACACATCATGAAATGCAACTGTTTGATGATCTCAGGTGTGAAAGAAAACAAGTAGTTGAGTAGTTCCTTAGCTATTAAAACATTATTTCAGCTACAAAGCAGAGGAATGGTAGAAGCCCACTTCGGTGCAAGCGATACCATTTTCTGGAAAGTGTCAGTTAAAACACATCAATCAAGTACCAAAGCACTAGTTAAGCTGCTCTCCCCACTGAATCTGGTTAGAAGACAAAGATCCCAACTGCTGACTGCTCACTATCCTCTCACCACCCCCGGGATGCTGCTGCCTTAGGAGACTCTGCTCGTTCCTGCTGCCCAGGCGATGCCCCCGGCAGCAGCAGTGCCCAGGACCCTGTCCGGGCACCCCTCTGCAACGGGAACGTACAAACTTGGTAAACCATGCCCTGGTGGGGGTCACCACAGCACGTAGCATGTCCTGCCACGGAGCCAGACGGGATCCCCTGCGACACACACGTCTCTTACCAGGAAGATTTTGCCCTCTTCCACCTCAACAGTCACACACACAGAGATGGAGCAGCACAAGTCCAGAAGGGAGCAGATCCACCGGCCGGCCGCTCACTGCTACAACTGCTTGAGGATTTTGAAGAAACAAAAAGAGAGACTCAAGGATCTCAAAGGCATTAATTAAAAAAAGAAGTATCTCTCAGGCAACTGTAATTTAAAGAGCACATCAAAGGATCTGTGTAACTCCACCGTGAGATGAACAGGAGTTGTGTGGCAGGGATGAGGTACTGTTGCAACACTGACAAGAGACTTTGAGGAACTTACTACAGCTGAGCAAGCGATGCAGTTGTGCCGAGAGAGATGGCAGCTATACAACCATTGTAAACAGCGCCTGAATTAAGAGGAAACTCCTGTGAGAAAAGCTGTTCAGGTATCAACTTCTCCCTCTCTGTAAGAAAGCACACCCTCTGAAAATAGACACGTGCTCATCAGTCACTTCTGTTTCAGCTTCAGTGTATTCTCATATATTCATATTTTTTATCCAGCTTTTAAACAAGAAAGTCTGTAAAAAAAAGAAAGTTTACTTTCAATCCTTCAGGCTACAGGTGCAGTCTGACACCGAGCGCTGGCTGTGGAGCCCGGCACTCCGGCCCCTCAGCCCCAGCTTCTCCTCCCCAGCCTCACCACAGACCAAGGGCCAAGCCAGCGCAAGGACTGGAAAAGCCACGTCAGGCAGTAGATGGCAAAACAGATATAGAAGAAATCTACCACCCTGAAGGGGGTTTCTTCAAGGGGGATTAATTTCTTGAAGTGGTTCACGGCATCACACCAATGCACAGTGCCGGGAGTGACATGTGGGTGGGAATGACAGGCCTAGGCCATGAAATCCTGCTTAATGAATATAAAATACATACATAAATCCCGTCTCTTGAAGATAACGGCAGCCTTAAAGCCTGCCACCCACAGTGCTCTTCAAACCCACCCATACAAGCCAGAGCTCTCATCCTGCTGGCTGATCTCGCTTCCTACCTCTCCACACAGAGGAAGTGCTACCTCCACATCAGCAGTGGAGAAACGATAGGGAAACCCCCCCCCAAAAAAACTTTCCTGCAGTGTCTTGTGGACAGGTAACGTGCTAACACCAGCTACGCAATGAAGAGTAAGTTGATTTACTACAAGGGAACATGCAGTTAAAAAGCAAAATTATTTATACAGCTGTGGTTTTCTGACTTTTTCAGCATATGAAGCCCTGAAATACATCTCCTTGAGGCTACAGACCCCTAAATAGCAACGTTAAACTCATCACTAAGTTAATTCTTACTTTTATTGACACCACCACCCTCCAGAGAAACAGCCCATGGACTTGGAGGGGCCTGAATTAGGTGTAGCAGCAGCTCAGCGTCAGGAAGGGGCAAACACGGCCCCCAGGACCGCAGCTCCAAGGGATTCCTAGCTCAGAAGCACAGCACGTGATGGTGGCACTGAAAAACCCTCCGATGAAGCAGATTTTGTGACATAAGCTCCCATTTTAAAGCTGCAGTTCAGCTTCCATTTTATAAAAGTTCCTCTAGAATAGAAATTAGTTCACTGGTGGATAGTGCCAAACGTTCTGATATTTTGATAGAGTTTTATATCCAGCATGGAAGATTTGCTATATTTTGTTAAACCTGAATGATTTTCGGTACAATTCCCAACATGATAGATTCAGACAGTTCCACAGGTTTTCACTCCTATTAAATTTTACAGGGTTTTATTCCTATTACTAGTATCCAAAAAAATAAAGAGTACATTGCCCTATCAGGCACGTAACATTCATGCACTGGTAGCAGTCATAATAAATTCTGCAGCATTTTTCTGAGCTTGGTAATTCTGGGCTAATGAGTCTGTCCAGACTCACACCCTGTTTACTTTCTCAGGGACAGAACTGTTGCAAGTTAGGGGAAGAAAAAACCAACAACCAACTAGAAAAAAAAACCAAAAAAAAAACCCCAAACCCAAACAAACAACAACACATGGTTAATATTGTTCATGTAAAGAGATAACTCTGTGTACTTCCAAAAAAAAAAAAATCATTTATGATACTAAACCTTCTTTAATCTGAGCATAAACATCTTTTTCTCCCCCCCCCCCC